>NW_011889297.1:1521278-1603859 GCF_000151845.1 Pteropus vampyrus | reverse complement strand
TGATGAAGAAGGCAAGAATATACAATGAGGTAATGGGGTAAAGGCAGTCTATTCAATACATGGTGCTGGGATAATTAGACAGATACATGCAAATAAAATAAAAATGGACTACCGTCTTATACCATATACCAGAATAAACTCAAAATGGATTAAAGACTTAAATGTAAGACCCAAACCCATAACATTTCTAGAAGAAAATATAGGCAGTAAACTCCTTGACATTGCTCTTAGTAATACTTTTTCCTGATATATCTCCTTGGACAAGGGAAACAAAAGAAAAAAAATAAAGAAAAATGACTACATCAAACTAAAATGTTTTTGCACAGCAAAGGAAACAATCAACAAAACAAAAAGACAACCTCTGAATGGGAGAAGATATTCACCAATAACGCATCCAATAAGAAGTTAATATCCAAAAATGTGTAAAGAAATTATACAACTCAACACACCAAATAAACAAATAATCCAATTAAAAATTGGGAAGAGAACGTGAATAAACATTTATCCACAGAGAACATACAGATGACCAATAGACATGTGAAGAGATGCTCAAAGACTCTAATCATCAGAGAAATGCAAATAAAAGCACAATGAGATATCACCTCATACCTGTTAGAATGGCTAACAACAATAAATTAAAAAAACAAGTATTATCAAGGATGTAGAGAAAAGGGAACTCTCGTGAGCTATTGATTGTTTTGGCTTGCAAATTGGTGCAGCCACTATGGAAAACAGCGGTTCCTCAAAAAATGGAGGTTCTTCAAAAAATTAAAAATAGAGTTACTTTATCATCTAGTAATTCCACTTCTGGGTATTAATCTGAAGAAATACAAAACACTAATTCAAACAGATATATGGACCTCTGTGTTCATTGCAGCACTATCTGCAATAGCCAAGATATGAAAGCAACCTAAGTGTCCATCAATAGATGATTAGATAAAGATGTGGCACCTATATATGATGGAATATTCCTTGGACATAAAAAAGAATGAAATCTTACTGTTTGCAATGACATGGATGAACCTGGAAGGTATTATGCTAAGTGAAATAAGTCAGACAGAGAAAGACAAATACCCTATGATCTCCCTTATATGTGGAATCTAAAGAACAAAATATACGAAACAGAAACAGACTCATAGATACAGAGGACAAAGTGACAGTTGCCAGATAGAAGGGGGGATTGAGGGGTTGGGTGAAAAAGGTGAAGGAATTAAGAAGTACAAATTAGTAGTTACAAAATAGCCAATGGATGTGAGTATAGCCTAGAGAATATAGTCAATAATATTATAATAACTATGTATAGTGCCAGGTGAGTACTAGACTAATTGAGGGTATCACTTCCTAAAATATATATATATATCTTCACTATGCTGTATATGTGAAACTAATATAAAATAATATCAAATGTCAACTCTAACTGAAAAATAAAAATTAAAAAAAATTTAAGGAAAAAATAAGTCAAGCATATATTTTAAAGAAAGGGTCAACAATATAAAGTATGTACAAACATTAAGGTAGAGACTGAAGCCTATCTGAAGTCTAACACTAAGGTAGCCACTAGACAGAGGATTCAGCTATCTTCTAAAACAGCAAAATAATAAAATATGATGTCTCCTTTCTGATCTACATTACTGCTCTCAATTTGGCACACTATGAACAAAAATGCTATTGGTGCTGCTGTGGCAAACCATGTAATAGCTAAATTTACTATAGATATAAAAGGTGGATGTCAGATTGCTACACATTATAGCTTAATATTTTCTTCAGGTAAATTTATAATTATACCATTATACAAATAAACAAACTGATAGGCAAATAATCTTTGAGAATTCTTCTAGCTTTAAATTCTGCAATTTTTATTCCTTTGATATAAAGAAATTGGAAATCGCAAACAAGATAAACTTTTTCCAATCTCAGAGTTTTAGTGATCATAAAATAATCTAGTTAATATTACACATATACTTGAATATCTTCTAAAACACTGTTGACAAGTAGGGTAAGCAACCTCTGCTTGAATGACTCTGGAAACTTTGTTCAGGGACATGTTCCTATGAAAATTCAGTTGATTTTAGTGTATGATTTCTAAGTAGTTAAAATGTTTAACTTTATATTTATAAGAAAATCGATGAAAAAAGTCAAATAAAAAATGAGCAAAAAAAGAGCTCACAGAACAAAAGTACAAAGAATATAGTTATTCAATATTATTAGAGTCAACAGATCAATAAATATTGAAATTCACACCCTAGGCATCACTGAGAATAGAATAATATGAAAGGGTTTTTAAATAATGCTATAAAATGTTCAAAGAGATTTTTTAAAAAGGCATATAATTCATATGACAATAATAGGAATGAGGTGAAGGGTTAAAGAAGTACAAATTAGTTGATAGATGGCCACGGGGATGGGCAACACGGCATAGGGAATGCAGTTAGCATTAATGTATTAGTTAGGTAGAGAGCTAGAGGAGAGAAAGAGCAATTAAGGGGATCGTTTATAAACTATATAAATGTCTAACCATATACTTGAAACTAATCAAATAAAATTAAAAAAAAAAGATAGGGCATTATAAAAATAACAGGTGGGCTTGGGAAAAGAACTAAATGTAAATACTAGAAATGAAAAATAGTCATTTAAAAACTCACAAAATTTAAATAGACACAGCTGAAGACAGAATTAATGAATTGAAAGCAATATCTGGGTATATTAACCAGAGTTTATCAACAACATATTACAAGAAAAAAATACGAAAGGAGGATAAAGAGAAAATAAGGATAGAATAAGAAATTCCCATATGTGCCTAAAAATATTAAAAAGAGAAAATTACAGAGAGGTAGCATTGAGAATTTTGCCCAACTTAAGACTTTCAGTAGCCCTCAGATGAAAATGAAAGTGCAAAACAGATTAACAAATAAGTCAACAAATGCATACCTAGGCACACTGTTTTGAAATGTGCAACATCAAGTATAAAGGGAGAATATTAGGTGATGTCAGCATCGTGGTAGCATATATCTTTTCTCCCTTTTATCTCCTTTTAAACAACTTGTTAGACATCCATAACCAAACAAAATTGTGTCTGCACCTTACACAAAAGACCTGGGAGGCTTCTAGCCAAATTGTGCATCTAAAAATAAACAAGAACTCAGTAAGGGCTGTGGATTCAAGGGAGTAGGTGAACCTACCACTACCACTTGCCATAATCAAGGAAAGAAATCCAGAGAGTGAAAAATGAGGCAGACACCACAGGTGACAGAATTTGTAGTACTCCAGCCTGCCTGAGGGGAACTTCCAAAATGTCATTAGAATGGGATAGAAATGAATTTGGATGTGAAAGGAAGGAAGGAATTCACCAAAATTGCTCCCCTCTGCAACGCAACATAGCAAGGGGCCAAACTTTTGGAGTTAGCAGTGACAACTTCTGCAGAGAAGGTGGAAAGCAGTGACCTCCCCTATGGAGAAAAAAAATTGAATGTAATGAGTTATTGCCTTGGTATCCTAGTTGTGCAGGTTATGAATGGGGAAACCCATTTCTCTCCAGCAGCACATGTATTTCTGAAGAGGGAACTCCATCCACAGCTAGGGAGAGGGAAGAGAAATGGAAGAAATTAGTTGAGAATATCGAAGGGCATTAAAGCAATGTATTTCCTGCTGTCTGATTCAGGACTTCAGCAGGAAGTCTACCTACACAACCTCTTGGAGTACTCCACTTGAAGACCTCCTCACCAGGCCAATTTGCATACCCAAAACCACAAGTGCTAAACCCACACTTCCAACCACTCTGCTGCTGACAACTTGTGTATTCTTGAGTTCACCTGCAAGAATGAAGTCCAGTAGTCACTGAAAATAGGCCAAGGTTGGTGGGTAACAGAGAAACCACAAACTTGAGCTGCAGCCACTCCTTCTGGAATATAAAAGAAGGATTCCAACAGCCAGCTTATTGAATTGTAAAAACAAAGAAGACAAAAAATAATTAAAGAGTTGTCTGCTACATCAAATGTGAAAGAAAAGTTCATACCTAAAAACACAATGAAAAATCAAGAAAATATGGTATCATAAAAAAGGATAATTCTCCAGAAACTGAACTCAAAGGCACACAATCTAACTGATAAAAATTCAAAATAGCTGTTATGACAAAATTAAAAGAGCTTCCAGAAAACTCATAAAGACAGTTCAATGAATCCAGGAATAAAATTAATGAACAGAAGTTCCTTACCAAAGAAACTGAAATTATAAAAAAGAACCAAATAGCTATTCTGGAGCTGAAGAATTTAATGAATGAGATTTAAAGTGCAATAAAGGCATTGGTAACAGCATACCAAGTGGAAGATAGAAAAAAATGACTTGGAGGATAGAAATATAGAAATCATTCAGTTAGAAGAGAGAACACAGGTTTGAAAAAAGTGAAGACACACTACTAGAGCTATTAGATTAGATAAGAAATGAAAACACTAGACTAATTGAGATTCCAGAGGGAGAAGATGGAGGAAGTGGGCAGAAGGTTTATTTAAAGAAATAATGGCTGAGAAATTCTCAAACCTGAGGAAGAACTTAGACATATAGGTCCAAGAAGTTGATAGAAAATCCTATTATCTCAATGCAAAAAGATCTTCTCCAAGATATTATAATAAATCTGTCAAAAATCAATAATAAGAAACTTAAATCCAGCCAGGAAAAAAAGAAAGTAATCTACAAAAGAACCCCACATTAAGCTATCAGCAGATTCCTTAGCAGAAAAGCTACAGGCCAGAAGAGAGTGGCGTGACACATTCAAGATGCTGAAAAATAAAACTGCCAATAAAAATACTTTATCCAGAAAAATGATACTTCAGATATGAAGGAGAAATAAATGTTTTCCTAGACATACAAAAGCTGAGAGAATTTACCACTAGACTCTCCTTGCAATAAACATTGAAAGGAATTCTTCAAGCTGAAATTAAAAAAAAATAACACTATTTAGCCACATGAAAACACATGAAAGAAAACAATACAATGATATATGTGAAAAAAAGACAGCCAGAATTAAAAAAAAACAAAAACAAAAACAAAAAACTGTAACTCTATATTAGGATGGTGTGTAGAATATACTCTACTATAGTATAAAGGTCAAAGGAAAAGAGAATTAAAAATAACTATAACTACTATAATTTATTAACAAACATACTATATTGAAACAGGTAAAATATGACATCAAAAATATAAAAGAGGAGGAGGAAGAGGGTGAGGCTTTATAGTTAAACAAAAATAAATTGCTACAGCATAAAATGGACTGTTTTATCTTTGAGATATATTATGTAGCCTCATGCTAATCACAAGGTAAAAATCTAGAGTAGATTCATGAAACATAAAAAAAGGAAAACAGAGCATATCATTATTGAAAGGCACTAATATTCAAAGATAGGCAGAAACAGATGGAAAAGAAAATGAAAATACAAAAAAAAAACAGAAAGCAAACAATAAGTTGGTAGTAGTAAGTCCCTACATATCGATAATCACTCTAAATGTAAAAGGATTAAATTACTTAATCAAAAACCACAGAATGACTAAATTTAAAAGACCTAACATATGTTGCCCACAAGAGACTCATTTCAGCTATACAGAGGCTCAAAGTCAATGAATGGAAGAAAATATTCCACGTAAGTGGAACCAAAAGAAAGTGGTGATAGTCATATTTATGTCAGACAAAATAGACTTTAAGCCAAAAATGCTAACAAGAGACAAAGAAGGTAATTATATAATAATAAAGGGATCTATACATCAAGGTGATATAACAGTCATACATAAATATATATGAACCTAACATTGGAACACCTAAATATATTCAGCAAACACTAATAAATCTGAAGAGAAAAATAGACAACAGTACAATAATAGTAAGGAACTTTAATATCTCAGTGTTAACAATGAATAGATTAGACACACAGAAAATCGAGGAAATGTTGTAACTGAACCACAATTAAGACAAAATGAACTTAGACATATGTAGAACTTTTCATCAAACAACAATATAATACACATTCTTTTCAAATGCACATGAAATATTCTCCAAGACAGGTCATGTGATAAGGACACAAAACAAATCTTTGCAAATTTAAGAAAAAAATCATACTATCTTTTCTGAGCACAATAGTAGGAAACTATTGTATATATGTATCACATCTCCTTTATCCAATCATCTGTTGAAGGGCATTTTGGTTGTTCCCATGTCTTGGTCACTGTGAATAATGTTGTAATGAACATCGGGGTGCATATATCTTTACAATAAATGTTCTCAAACAATGTAATATACATATGATATATTATTGAATTGTACATTTGAAACCTATAAAGTTATTAACCAATGTCACCCCAATAAATGTCATAAAATTAAAAAAAATGGTAGGAAACTAAAGTCCAATAAGAGACAAGGTGGGAAATCTAAAATATGTAGAAACTACACATTTCTGAACAACCGAAGCATCAAAGAAATCAAAAGGAAATATAAAACTATGAAAAATAAAAATGGAATTACAACATATGAACTCCTATGGAATGCTTCAAAAGCAGTTCTGAGAGACTGTTTAAAGCGATAAAAGCATATATTAAGAAATTAGATCTAAAAAAAAACACAACCTACCTTTACACCTCAAGGAACGAGAAAAAGGACAAATTAAGCCCAAACTTAGCAGAAGAAAAAACATAATAAAGATCAGAACAGAGGTAAATGATTCAGAGACCAGAAAAACTACAGAAAGGATCAATGAAATTAAGAGCTGATTTTTTGAAAATATAAACAAAATTGACAAACCTTTAGCTAGACTAAGAAAAAAGGAGAGAAGACTCATATAAATAGAATTAGAAACGAAGGAAGAAACATTACAACTGATACCACAAGAATATATAGAATGATGAGACAACTATGACCAGAATTGAAGACTTTGCTAGTGAACTTTACCTAATATTTAAAGAAGAATCAACACCAATTGTAAAGATCATCCAAAATATTGAATAGGAGATAACACTTCTATATTCATTACATGAGGCCAGGATTACCCTGACAGAAAAGCCAGATAAGGATACTACATGAAAAGAACACTATATACCCATATTCCTGATGAAAACAGAGGAAACATTCTTTTAATTACCAAGTTAAATTCAACAACATATTAAAACAATTATACACCATGAACAAGTGGGATTTATCTCTCAGATGCAAGGATAATTCAACATATGCAAATAAATAAATGTAAGATATGGAACTTCCAGTCAAGATAGAGTGAAAAAACACCGTGTTTGCCTCCTCCAATGACCACATCAAAATTACGACTAAATTATACAACAGCCATCATTAAGAACCCCCACAAGACTAGCTGCAAAGAACTCCTATAACTAAGAATATAAAGAAAAAGTCACCGAGAGACTTGTAGGAGGAGCAGAGATGTAAAACAGGCAGGTCCCACACCTACAGTGTGGCGACTAAGAACCAGAAGGGATATCTTGGCTGTAGAGCTCCCCTCTGAGGTGTGAGGGGTCTCAGCCACACACTCAACTCCCCATTCTGGGGTATCAGTGTTGGGAAAATGATTTTCCATAAAAACTGGATCTGAAAACCAGTGAGGATTGCAACCTAGTGAGACAGAGGGATGCTAGAGACAGAGGCAAACTTCTTAAGGGGCTTATATCTGGACTTGCTTGTTCACAAACTCACTCGCTCTAAACTCCAGTGCAGGGAAAACAGCTCAAAAAGCACCAGGAACATACATGGAGGAACAAAATTAACTAGATTTAGGGTGAGGGCTAGAGAGGCAGAGGTTGAAGCAGTTTTCTCTTGGGACAGAACTGTCGGTAGGAGCCATTATTCCTTAGTTGAACTTTCTTCTAACCCAGCTGGCTCAGCACAGGTGGGTGCTAAATCTGAGCTCTCCATTAATCTAAAACCATTGGCCCTATTCTGGTGATTCTTTTAGACCTCACCCCCACCCAATTGGTGCATCTGGCCGAAACATCTACCTCTGGCTTTTCTACACAAGTGGCCTGCCATTGCTCATGCTGTGGACTTTTCTATAATCCCATAAGCCCCAAACAAGCCATAGCCAGCCTCAGCATACCCTGTACTACTTGCTAACTGGTCCCAAGCCAAGCACAAGCAAGTCATCAGTCTCAATTTGCATTGTAACTACCATCAGGTGACATCAAGCCTGGCCTGAGTAATGGCTGACCTTGGCTTGAAACATACCCTAGTCTAAGAGGCCATAAGCCTGGAACACATGGTGACTGGCCTCACATCATATCATGGTGCTCACCAAAGGGTGAAAAGCCAGGTACTCATGGCAGCCATCCTCAGTTCACAGCATAATCTCTCACAAGTACCACCAAGCCCAGCATAAGCAGCAACCAACTGTAGATCACTTTGTAGCTCCTACAAGGCAGCCCCAAGCCTGGGCACAAATGGTGGTTAAACTTAGCCTGCATTAGAGCCACTCCAAAGAGGCTCCGTAACAAATACAGCCAGAGGTAAACTACAGACCACAGTAGAGCACCCTCAACCAGCTCCACAAGTGACACACCCAAAAGTGTGAACTCAACTAGCACCAGAGCCCCGGCAAAGCAACTTTTCTCTCTGTGGGGTCAGTCACCTCATATTAGCTTATGCGCTGTTTTCATGGCTGGCCCTCACAGCCAGTCAACAAGAAGGGCAATCCCTACCACTGCCATGTAAACCACAATCAAGGTCCGACTTCAAAAGGGGTGAAAAACAAAAACAAATAAAACCTCACACAAGTGACAACCCTGGAGTGACTAAAGAAATTTTTTTAAAAAATCAAATAAACAACATAACTTTACACTCAAAGTACCTAGAAAAAGAAATCAAAAACAAAAACAAAAACAAAAAACAAAGCCTGAGCTTCTAGAAGTAAGGAAATAATAAAGATTAGAATAGAAAGAATGAAATAGAACCTAAAAAGGATAGATCAATGAAACCAAGAGCTGGTTCTTTGAAAAGATAAACAAAATGGATACATCTTTAGCCAGACTTATGAAGAAAAAAGAGAGAAGGCCCCCCAAAATGAAATTAGAAATGAAAAAAAAAAGTGACAACTGACACCACAGAAATATAAAGAACTATAAGGAAATACTATGAACAATTATATGCCAACAAATAAGACAACTTAGAAGAAATGAAAAAAATCCTAGAAACGTACAATCTCCCAAGCATGTTTCAGAAAGAAACAAAATTTGAACAGATTGATAACTACTAATGATATTGAATTGTTAATCTAAACCTGCCAACAAACAAAAGCTGTGAAAATATGGCTACACAGGTGAATTTTATTAACCTTCAAAGAATTAATACTTATTCTTCTAAAAGTATTCCTTAAAAAATTGAAAAGGAGACAAGGCTTCCAAACTCATTTTACAAGGCTACCACTAACCTGATACCAAAACCAGATAAAAATACTACAATAAAAGAAAATTACAGGTCAATATCTTTGATGAACATAGATGCAAAAATCCTCAACAAAATAATAGCAAACAGCATTCAAAAAAACATTAAAAAGATCAGAGGATTTCTGGTCATATGACTGAGCAGGTAAACTCTGTGCTCTTGAAAGCAGCAAGAGAAAAGCATCTAATTACCTACAAAGGAGCTTCCATAAGACTGTCAGCTGATTTCTCCACAGAAACTTTGCAGGCCAGAAGAGATTGGCATGAAATATTCAAAGCCATGAAAAGTAAGGACCTATAACCAAGATTACTCTACCCGGAAAAGCTATCATTTAGAGTCAAAGAACAGATAAAAGCTTCAAAAACAAGAAAAAGCTAATGGCGTTCATCAACACTAAAACAGTATTACAAGAAATGATAAAGGTCCATCTTTAAGAAGAAGAAGAAGAAAAAGATAAACAGTATGAATAATAAAATGATAATAACTACATATATATCAATTACTTTAAATGTAAGTGGATTAAATGTTCCAATCAAAAGACATAGGGTGGCTACAAGAGACTCACTTCAGGTCAAATGACACAGACAGGCTGAAAGTAAATGGATGGAAAAAATGCCTTTTATACAAATGAAAACAAACAAACAAAATGCTGGAGTAGAAATACTTAAACCAGACAAAATAGATTTTAAAACAAAGTCTATAACAAGAGATGAAGAAAGATCCAGTAATCCTGATTCTGGGTACTTGTCCAAAGAAACTCAGAACACTGTTTTGCAGGGACGTGTGCACCCTTATGTTCATTGCAGTATTATTTATGATAGACAAGATATGGGGGCAACCTGGGTGTCCATCGATGGATAAATGGATAAAGAAAAGGTAGTACATATATACAATAGAATATTACTCAGCCATAAAAAATAATAAAATTTTGCCATCTGCAACAACATAGATGGGTATTAAGGGTATTAAGCTAAGTGGAGTAAGTCAGACATGGAAAAATAAATGCCACATGATTTCACTTATATGTAGAATCTAAAATACAAAATAAACAAACACAACAAAATCAAATTCATAGATAACAGAGAACATTTTGATTACTGTCAGATGGGAGGCGGGTTGTAGGGCTACATGCAAAAAGTGAAGGGATTAAGAATTCCAAATTTGTAGTTACAAAATAGCAATTAGAATGTAAAGTACAGCATAAGGAATATACTCAATAATATTGTAATAATCATGCATGGTTTCAGATGGGTACTAGATTTATCAGGGTGATCACTTCATAAGTTATATAAATGTCCAATTGCTGCTGTACATCTGAAATTAATATAATATGTATGTCAACTGTAATTTAAAAAAATTAAAAATCATACACAATGATCAAGTGTGATTTATTCCAAAAATGCAAGATGACTTCAACATCCATAAATTGAAAAACATGATAAACTACATAAATAAAATAAAGGTTACAAATCATAAGACCATATTAATAGATGCAGAAAAATCATTTGGCAAAATCCAACCTTCGTTTATGATAAAAACTCTCAGCAATGTGGGGGTACAGAGTACATACCTCAAAATAATAAAGGCCATATATGATTAACACATAACTAATATTGTACTCAATGGGAAAAACTGAAACTTTTTTCTTTAAGATCAGAAACAAGACAGGGATGAGCACTTTTGCAACTAAAAAAATACAATACTTAAGGATAAATTTAGCCAAGCAGGTAAATGACCTGTACTCGGAAAACTATAAGAAATTGAAGAAAAAAATTAAAGAATATATATATAATTGAAAAGATATACCATGTTCATTGATAGGAAGACTTAACATAGTTGAAATATCTATAATATCTCAAGCAATTTATAGATTCAATGCAATCCTTATCAAAATACCAATGGCATTTTTCACAAAACTAGACAAACAATGTTAAAACTTATATGGAACCGAAAATGACCCCAAAGCACCAAAACATTCTTCAGAAAAAAGAAGAAAGCTGGATGTATCACGCTACGTGATATCAAACTATACTAAAAGACAATAGTAATCAAAACAGAATGGTACTGGCATACAAACAGAAACATAGATCAATGGAACAGAATTGAGAAACCAGAAATAAATAGAAGCTTATATGGTCAACTAATCTATGACAAAAGAGGCAAGAATGTACAATAGGAAAGACATTCTTTTCAGCAAATGGTGCTGAGAATACCAAACAGACACATGTAAAAGAATGAAAATAGATTACTTTCTCACACCATATATGAGAATAAACTCAAATGGCTTAAAGAGTTAAATGTAAGATCCCAAACCTTAAAAATCCCAGAAGAAAACATAGGTAGTAAATATTTTGACATCACTCTTAATATTGTTTTTTGGACAAGTCTCATGGGGTAAGGGAAACAAAAGAAGACTTAAGAATTGGGACTACCATCAAACTAAAAGGTTTTGAACAGTAAAGGAAACAAACAAAATGAAAAGAAAATCTCCTGAATGAGAGAAGTATTTACCAATTATAGATATAATGAAGGGTTAATATCCAAAATACATAAGGAATCCATATAACTTAACATAAACAAATGAAGTGATTATAAAATGGGCTGAGGACCTGAATAGACATTTTTCCAAAGAGGAAATACAGATAGTCAATAGACTTATGAAAAGATGCTTAACATCACTAATCACCAAAGAAATGTAAATTAAAACTGAAATGAGACATCACTTCACACCTGTCAGAATGATTATCATCAATACATCAACAAACAATAAGTTTTGGCAAAGATGTGTAGAAAAAGGAATACTCATGCACTGTTGGTGAGATTCCAAACTGGTGCAGCCACTATGGAAAAGTTTGGAGGCTTCTCAAAAAAATAAAAATAGAATTACTGTATGATCCAGCAATTTCACTTTTAGGTATTTATCCAAAGAAACCCAAAACACGAATTGAAAAGACATATGCACTCCTATATTCATTGCAGCATAATTTACAGTAGCCAAAACAATCTAAGTGCCCATCAATAGATAAAGGGATAAAGAAGATTTGGTACATATAAACAATGGAATATTATCCAGCCAGAAAAAACAATGAAATCTTGCCATTTGAGTCAACATGGATGGATGTAGAGGGTATTATGCTAAGTGAAATAAGTCAGACGGAGACAAATATCATATGATTTCACTTTTATGTAAAATATAAAAAACAAAATAAATGAACAAACAAAACAAAAACAGATTCATAAATACAGAGAACAAACTGATGTTTGCCAGATAGGAGGGGATTGTGGGGCTGGGTGAAAAGATGAAGGAATTAAGAAGTACAAATTGGTAGTTATAAAAATGTTCACAGGGATATAAAGAACAGCATAAGGGATGTAGTCAATAATATTGTAATAGCTATGTATAGTGTCAGATGTGTTTTAGAATTTTAACTTCATAAGTTATATAAATGTTTAATCACCATGTTGTACACCTGAAACTAATATGTCAAATCTAATTAAAATAAAAAAATAAAAATAATAAATGCAATACATCACGTTAACAGAATGAACAAAAAATCATGTGATCTACTCATTAGATGCAGATAAAGCATGTGACAAAACACATCCATTAATGATGAAACCCCTCAATAGATTGGGTAAAGAAGGAACATACCTCATTGTAATAAACACCAAGTACTACAATCTTACTGCTAACATAGTACTCAATAGTGGAAAATTGAAAATTTTTCTTCTAAGATCAGGAAAAGACAAGGGTGATCTCTCTCACCACTCTTATTCCTTACAGTACTGGAACACTTACCTAGAGATATCAGGCAAGACAAAGAAATATAAGGCATCCAAATCAGAAAAAAAGACGTAAAATTGTTATTATTTGCATTTAGTATAATTTCGTGTGGAGAAAGTCCCAAAGACTTGGTCAAAAAATTGTTGGAACTAATCAATGAAAACAGAATATTAAAATGATTATGCATTCATGTTTATTGTAGCATTATTCAGAATAACCAAGATATGGAAACAATATAAATGCCCACCAGATTAACATATAAAGATGGAATATACATGCTTATATATTTATATAAATATATAATATATAAACATTATACATCATAATATATAATACATATTATATATATTAGTATATATAAATATATACACAAATACATACAATAAAATATTATTCAGTCATAAAAAAGGACATTCTGCCATTTGCAACAACATAGACAGACCTTGAAGATATTATGCTAAATGAGATATGTTAGATAGAATAATACAAATACTGTATGATGTCACTTATATGTGGAATCTAAAAAAGTCAAACTTGTGAAAACAGAGAGTAAAATTGTGGTTACCAGGGGATAGGATTGAAAGGATAGAACGCAAATTGTTTACAAATGCAAAACTGAATCCAGTAGTAAATAAGTCCTTGAGATTAATGTACAGTATAGTCAATATAGACAATATTGCATTATAATCATCACACTCAATCATAGTCATTCCAACCACTAAAAAGAAATAATTATGTGATGTGATAGAAGTGCTAATTATCATATGGCATATCATAATGGCTATTATAATATACAAATGTATCAAATTAACACATAAACCTTAATTTTACATAATTTTATGTCAAATATATTTCAGTTTATAGAAAAAGAAAAAATATTAAATGCCATCACAAGGAAAACACAGATCATCTGTAGAGTAATAAAAATTAGATTGACAGTGACTTTTTCATTAGCAACAATAACTGACAGAAAAAGTGGATTGATTATCTTCTAAGGGTTGAGGGAGAATAATTTTAAGCACAGAATTCTATACTCAGTTTAATCCAAGAGTGAGATAACATAAAAAAAAATGTTCAGATATGCAAAGTCCACATAAGTTTATCACCAGCTGACCTACGCTAAAATAATGACTAAAAGATACTACAGCAAAAGAAAAGTGTAAATGAGAAAAACTAATAAAATGTATTTTATAAATCTAAAAAAAAGTATAGAATTGAAATATAATTTGAGAGGAGTCTTCAAAGCAAAGTGGGGCTAAAAGGTTACACATCAATAATTAAATATTGAAAAACAGGAGTTCAGAGGAAAGTAAAAAACATTCTAGGATCCTTTTGTTATTTGGGAGTAATATAAAATATCAATTTTCTTTAAACTTTGTTAGAAATGCATATTAAAATTTCAGGGTAAATACTAAAACCAATAGAGCATAAAAAGGAAATACATAAAACTTGATCAAGTCAACAAAATCTAGAAATGGAGGGAGAATATAAGGTATGGTAAATAAAAAACACAAAACAAAATGTTAGAAAACTATCCAAATACATCAGTAATTATAACAAATGCATATGGTTTATACTCATCTGTCAAAATACTTTAAATATGTTTAATTTTTTAAATTTTGAAATAATCGTAGATTCACATGAAGTTATAAAAATGTACAGGGTGTTACTATGTACTCTTCACACCATTTTCCCCAACAGGAACATGTTGTATAACTATAGTATAATAAAAAAACTAGAAAACTGACATTGATGCAATTCACAGATCTTAGGTTTCACCAATTTCATTTTGTATGTATAAAATATAATTCTATACAATTTAATCATGTTAGACTCATGTATTCACAACCACAAGCTAGTTATGGAAACGTTCTATCACCACAAGAATTCCTCATGCTACCCTGTTAAATGAAATTCACCACATCCCCCACTATCATGAACCTCTGGGAGCCACTAATCTAGTATCAATCTCTATACTTTGTTATTGCAATAAATTTAATTGAATAAAAAATACAGTAATATTCCATTCTATACATGTATCAAATCTTCTTTATCCATTTTTCTATCAATAGACACTTAGGTTGCCTCCATATTTTGGCTACTGTAAATAATTCTACAAGGTGAACTTTTGACATCAATTTACTTAGCATAATTCTGAGATCCATCCGAGTGGTTGCATCTAACATTAATTCATTTATTTTTATTGCTGAGTAGTATTCTATAGTATGAATACACTGCAGTTTGTTTAACCATTCACTTGTTTAAGAATAATTGGAGTGTTTATACCTTTGGGCTAGAATAAAGCTGCTATATATATTTGTGCACACTCTGTCGATACAAGTCATATGGTAAGTATACATATATTTTAAAAAGAAACTGTCATACCTTCCTCTAGAAAGGGTATACTATTTTACATTCCCACAAGCATGGTATTGCCTTGAGGTGTAAAGTTAGGTTATTTGAGATTTTTATTTTTCTTAATGTAGGCATTGATCCTTATAAACTTCCCTCTTAGAACAGATTTTACAACATCCCATAAGTTTGGGTATATTGTGCTTCTATTTTCATTTACTATATTTTGATTTCCCTTTTGTTTTATTTTTTCACTCACTGGTTGTTCAGCAGTGTATTGTTCAATTTACACATATGTGTGAATTTTTCATCTTTCTTCCTGTTACTGATTTCTAGTTTCATAACATTGAACTCCAAAAAGATACTTGATACGGTTTCAATCTTCTATTTGTTAAGACTTATTTTGTGACTCATCATATGATCTGATCTGGACAATGTGTAAGCTCCTACTGTTGGATGGAATGTCTGTATATGTATATCAGTTCCATTTGTTATAAAGTATCATTCAAGTCTAACATTTCCTTGTTGAATTTGTCTTGATCATCTAGCCGTTGTTGAAAGGGAGTTATAGAAGTCTCCTACTATTATTGCATTATTTTCTATTTCTCTTTTCAGATATGTTAATATTTACTTAATGTACTTAGGTGGTATGATATTGGGTGTACGTATATTTATAATTGTTATCTCTTAATGAATTGAATATTATCATATTTAATAATTGTCTTTGTTTTTTACTACCATTCTTGGCTTAAATAATATTTTTTTTCTGACATAATTATAACTAACCCAACTCTCTTTTAGTTTTCCATTTCCACGGAATATATTTTGCCATTACTTCACTTTGAGCCTATGTTTGTCCTTAAAGATGATGTGAGTCTCTTGTAAGCAGCATATAATGGGTCTTTTTATCATCCAGCCACCTTACAAGTTTTGACTGGAGACTTCAATATACTTTCATTTAGAGTAATTATTTATATGTAAGGGCTTACTAATATCATTTTTTAAAATAGTTTTCTGGCTGTTTTATAAGTTTTCTTGTTTCTTGTTCATTCTCCTTCTGCCTCCCTTTGTGAATTTATCATCTTCCATAGATGTATGCTTTGATTTCTTCCATATGTATATAATATATAATGTCTATTTAACACTAACAATTTGAATTTAATCACATACAAAATCTTTATGCTTTTAGTTACCCCTTTTTCTTCTTTTTAATATATATATTTATTTACTTTCAACTAGTCGACATACAATATTATATTAATTTCATATGTACAACATAGTGAATTGACATCTATATAACTTATGAAGTGATAACCCCCCAAAATCTAGTATGTACATGAACACTATACAAGCTTATTACAATATTATCGACTATATTCCATATGCTATACTTTATGTCCTTGCGACTGTTTTTATACATCTTAATTTCTGCCCCTTTTTCAGATTCCGCCAGCTACCTTCCCATCTGACAACCGTCAAAATGTTCTCTGTATCTATGTTAGTTTCTGTTTTGTTTGTTTGTTTGTTTGTTTATAGATTGAACATATAAAGGAAATCATATGCTATTTGTCTTTCTCTGTCTGACTTGTTTCACTTAGCATAATACCTTCTAGATCCATCCATGTTGTCACAAATGTCCAGACTTCATTTTTTTATAGCTGAGTAATAGTCTATTGTTTATATGTACTGTACCAATCTTCTTTATCTATTCATCTGTCAATGAACACTTAAGTTTTATCCATATCTTGGCTATTATATAATGCTGCGGTAAACATAGGGGTGCACATTTCTTTTCAAATTAGCGTTTTGTGTTTCCTTGGATAAATATCCAGAAGTGCAATTGCTGGGTCATATTTTTAACTTTTTGAGAAACCTCAAAACTGTTTTCCATAGTGGTTGCACCAATTTGGATTTTCACCAACAGTTCATGAGGGTTCCCTTTTCTCCACATATTCGCTAACACTTCTTGTTTGTTGATATACTGCTGATAGTCATTCTGAAAGGTGTGAGGTGATACCTCATTGTGGTTTTAGTTTATAATTCCCAGATGTTGAGCATCCTAACATATATCTATTATCCATCCGTATAACCCCTTTGGAGAATGTCTGTTCAGGTTTTCTGCACGTTTTTAAATTGGATTGTTTGTTTTTTCATGTTAAGTTATATGAGTTCCTTACATATTTTGAATATTAACTCCTTACCCAATATGTCATTAGTGAACAGCGTCTACCATTCAGTAGGTTATTTTTCCATTTTGTCGATAGTATCCTTCACTGTTCAAAATCTCTTTAGTTTGATGATGCCCCATTTGTTTACTTTTCCTTTTGTTTCTCTTGCCTGAAAAGTCATATTCAAAAAATATTACTAAGAGCAATGTCAAAGCATTTGCTGTCTATGTTTTCTTCTACGAGTTTTATAATTTCAGGTTTTACATTTAAGTCTTTAATGCATTTTGAGTTTATTCATATATATAGTGTAAGAAAGTGATCCGGTTTCATTCTTTTATAAGTGTCTGTCCAGTTTTCCCAACATCACTTAATGAAGAGACTGACTTTAATCCCTTGTATATTCTTGCCTCCTTTGTCATAGACTAATTGACAACTTAGGAATGGGCTTATTTGTAGGTCCTCTATTCTGCTCTATTGATCTATGTGTCTATTTGTATGCCAGTACCATTTTGTTTTGATTACTAGAGCCTTGTGGTATAGTCTGAGATCAAGTAGCATGAATATCCAACTTTGTTCTTTCTCGATTGCTTTGGTTCTTCAGAATCTTTTTTTTTTTTTTTTTCCGGCGTCTTTTTTGATTCCATACAAATTTTAGACTTGCTTGTTCTAGTTTTCTGAGAATGTCATTGGTATTTTGATATGTGTTGCACTGAATCTGTAGATTGCTTTGAGTAGTATAGACATTTTAATAATGTTAATTATTCCTATCCATAAGCATGCTGTGTTGTTCCACTTATTTGTATCTTCTATTTCTTTTCTTCAATGTCATAGTTTTCAGAGTTCATGTTTTTTACCTTCATGGTTAGGTTAAATTTGTTTCTATTTTACCTTTTTATGCAATTATAAATGAGATTCTTTTCTTAATTTTTATTTCTGTATTTCATATTCTTGTATAAACATGGCACTTATATCTGAATATTAATTTTGTATCTTGCTACTTTACTGAATTCATTTGTGTTCTAACAGTTTTTTGATGGAGTCTTTAGGGTTCTCTCTATGTAGTATCATGTCATCTGCAAATAATGAAAATTTAACTTTGTCTTTTCTGATTTGGATGCTTTTCATTTTTTTTCTTGTCTGATTGTTGTTGCTAAGACTTCCAATGCTATGTTGACTATAACTGGTGAAAGTGGGCATCCTTGTCTTGTTCCTGATCTTAAAGAAAACAGTTTTAACTTTTCTTTGTTGAGGATGATGTTAGCTGTGGGTTTGTCACATATGCCCTTTATCATGTTGAGATATGTTCCCTCTATTCTCACGTTGCTGAGAGTATTTTTTTTTATCATAAATGAGTTTTGAATTTTGTCAAATGCTTTTTCTGCATTTATTGATATATTCATAAAAGTTTTGCTTCATTTTCTTTATGCAATGTATCACATTAACTGATTTGTGGATATTGAAGTCACCTTGCATACCAGGAAAATCACTTGATAATGATGCATAATGTTTTCAATGTATTGCTGAATTCAGTTTGCTAATATTTTATTGAGCTTTTTGAATATATGTTCATCAGAATATGATCTGTAATTTTTTTCTTGTAATGTTTATTCTGGTTTTGCTATCAGGATAACACTAGCCTCACAAAATAAGCTTGAGAGCCTTCCTGCCTCTTCAATTTTCTGGAATAGTTTGAGATGGGTAAGTATTAATTCTTCTTTGAATATTGGTAAAATTCACCTGTGAAGCCATTTCATCAAAGACTTATGTTCATTGGGAGTTTTTGATTACCAATACACATTTTTAGTAGTTATCAGCCTGTTCAGATTTTCTGTTTCTCCTTGATTCGCTCTGGGAAGAGTGTATGTTTGCAGGAATTTATCAATTTCTTCCAGGCTGTCCAAATTGTTGGCGTAGAATCGTTTATGGTATTTCATCATAATTCTTTGCTTTTCTGTGGTGTCAGCAGTCACTGATCCTCTTTCATTTCTCATTTTATTTATTTGGGTCCTCTTTTTTTTTTTGATGAGATTGATTAAAGGTTTATCAATTCTATTTATCTTTTCAAAGAACCAGCACTTGTTTTCATTGAGTTTTGTATTGTTTTTGTAGACGCTATATCATTTAATTCCACTTTGATCTTTATTATTTCCTTCTATTTATTTTGGGCTTTGTTTGCTGTTCTTTTTCTAGTTGTTTTAAGTGTAAGGTTGGCTTGCTTATTTGAACTTTTTCTTGTTTCTTGAAGTAGGCTTGAATTGCTATGAATTTCCCAATTAGGACTGCTTTTGTTGTGTTCTATAGGTTTTGAGTTGTATTTTCATTGTCATTTGTCTCTAGGTATCCCTTGATTTTTTCCTTGATCTCATTGTTAATCCATTCATTGTTTAGTAGCATCTTATTCAGCTTCTATGTGTTTGTGAATTTTCCAGTTTTTATTTCTTGTAGTTGATTTCTAGTTTCATACCACTGTGATCAGAGAAGATGGTTGCTATGATTTCAGTCTTCTTAAATTTGTTAAGACTTGTTTTGTGGCCTAACATGTGGTCTAACATGGAGAATGCTCCATGTGTGCTTGAAAAAATGTATATTCTGCTTCTTTGGGCTTAAATACTCTAATATGAATTAAGTCCATCTTGTCTAATGTGTGATTTAAGGCCACTGTTTACTTGTTGATTTTCTCTCTGGATCATCTATCCACTGATGTCAATGGGGTGTTAAAATCCTCTAGTATTACTTTATTACAGAGAATCTCTCTTATATTTGTCAAAATTCGCTCTATATATTCAATTTCTCCTACATTGAGTGTGTAAAAGTTTACAAGGTTTATAACCTTTTGTTGGACTATTCCTCTTAGTGTTCTGTTGTAGCCTTTATTTTAAAGTTTATTTTGTCTGATGTAAGTATTTCTACCCCAGCTTTGTTTTCCGTTTCCATTTGCATGAAATACCTTTTTCTATCTATTCACTTCAGTTTATACGCTGTTCTATCTGAAGTGGGTGTCTTATAGGTAACATATGTATGGGTCTTGTTTTCTTATTCATGCTGCCATCCTATTTAGATTGGAGCATGTAATACATTTACATTTAAAGTAATTGTTGATAAGTATGTAGTTAATATTTTTTAACTTTTTTCTTATTTTCTTTAGAAAGTACATTTAACATTTCTGGTGATACTGGTTTGGTGGTGATAAACACCTTTTTTTTTTTTTCTTGTATGCGATGGTGTTTATCTATCCTTCAATTCTAAATGATAGCCTTGCTGGGTAGAGTATTCTTGGTTACAGGGACTTGGTTTTCATGACTTTGACTATTTTGTGCCATTCATTTCTGGACTTCAAAGTTTCTATTGAGAAATCAGTTGACAGTCATATGTGAGTTCCCTTGTAGGTAACTAAATGCTCTTTCCTTGCTGCTTTTAAAATTCTCTCTTTAATTTTGTCATTTTGATTATGATGTGTCTTGATGTGGGCCTCTTTGACTTCATCTTTTGTAAGACATTCTGTTTCCTGGACTTGTATGTCTATTACCTTAGCCAAGTTAGGAATGTTTTCCATCATTATTCCTTCAAAGAGCTGTTCAATCACTTGTTCTCTCTCTTCTCCTTCTGGTACCCTTATGATGTGAAAGTTGGTTTGCTTGATGTTGTCCTAGAGTATTCTTAATCTAGCCTCACTTTTTTTTAACATTTTTTTTCTTGTTGCTGTTCTGATTGTGTGTTTCCTGGTACCTTGTCTTTTAAATCACTGATTTGATCCTCTGCTTCATCTAATCTACTGTTTATTACCTTTAATATATTCTTCATTTCTGTTATTGTATTTTTTCATTTCTGACTGGTTCTTTTTTATGTTTTCTATCTCTTTTTTAACGTTCTCACTGAGTTCATCTACTCTTTCCAAAGTTCATTAAGTATCCTTACAACTAGTGTTTTGAATTCTGTATCTGGTAGATTTTTTTGTCTCCTTTTTATTTAGTTCTTTTTTCTGTAGTTTTGTCCTGTTCTTTCATTTGGGACATGTTTCTTTGTGTCCTCATTTTGGCTGAGTCCCTGTGTTTCTATATGTTAGATTGGCTACTTCTCCTGGTCTTGGCAGTGCAGCCTTATGTAGTATGTGCCCTTTGGGGCCCTGTCGCACAGACTCTCTTGTCATTTGAGCTGGGTGCTCCAGTGGTGTCCTTTGTGTGGGTCGTGTGTGCCCTCTCTTTGTAGGTGAGTGTTGATTTCTGTTGTCACATCATTGGGCGGGACTGACCCTCAGGATGACCAGCTGTGAAGAATGGCTATGAATACAGTATATGAGCTGTTTTAAATGAGCTGATCCCATAGAACAGGATTTGCTTTAGTAGATTTATGGTGCTTGTTGAGTCTGCCCTTTGGATGTGTCATTTATGGAGGTATTTAGGTAGTGCTCTGGTGTGGTCATTTGTGGAGGTATTTCGATGGTGCTCTGGTGTGGTCTGAAGTTGGCTATCAGATGTCTTTTTTCTAGGTCCTCATGGGAGTGACTCTGGTACAGACCAAAGTCAGCCTAGAGCTTGGCCTAGAGCTAACTGGTAGGAGCTACAAAGTAATCTGCATATACTTGCCACCTGTACTGAGTTTGGATGAACCTATGATAGGCTAAGTTGTGAGTCTGGAGGACACTAACGCTGGGGTTAGGATCACATAGTACGTGTTATGGGGCATGCTGAGGCCACACAGTGCTTAGCTGGGGTTTGTAAACCTTTGAGAGATTTCAGAAAAGCTTGCAGTATGAGCTGAGACAGGCCATTTGTGTAGAAAAGCCACTGGAAGAGGTTCAGTCCTGGCACTCTTGTTGCATGGGACAGTGTCTCAAGGATTCACCAGGGCGGTGTGAAGAGTGTTAGCCAGATTTATGGACAACTCAGATTTTGTGACTGTCTGTTCCTGCTAGGTGGGTGGGGGGAGGGCTCAGCAAATCAACAATGTCATCTGCCACCTCTCCTGTTCTTGGTGTGAGATACCCTGATACTTGACCTTCAGCCCTTGCTCTGAATCTAGTCAACTCAGCTCACCCCCATATGTCCCTGGCACTTTTCAAGCTTGTGGCCCAGCACTGGAGCTTAGAACAAGTGAGTCCATGAGTTAATAATCTGTGTGTGGGCCCTTTAAGAGGAATGCTTGGGACTCTAGAAGCCTCTGTCTTACTCAGCTACAATCTTTGCTGATTTTCACAGCCAGAAGTTATGCGGAGTTCTCTTCTGGGCACCAGAGCCCTGGGTTCGGGAGCCCAGTGTTGGTCTGGGAACCCTCGCTCCTCATTGTGGACCTCTGTAGCAGAGCTATCCCTCTCTTAACCATTACATCATGTGTATCAAAACAGCCTGTTCTGCTTCTCTGCCTCTCCTAGCAGTCTCTATATGGCTTTTCTTTTATATCTTTAGATATAGAATTTCTATTCACCTACTCTTCAAGCAGTTCTCAATGATTGTTCTGAAATTTTGTTGTAATTTTAATGTGGGCATAGGAAGAGACAAGCACAGCATTTTCCTATTCTGTCATATTGACTGGAAGTCTTTACTTACCCTTTTTTTCATATGGTCATTTACATCTTTTAATATTGTGTCCAGTAACAAATTGCTGAAGCTATAAGTATTTTTAATACTTCTGTTCTTCAACCTTTATATTAGAGTTAAGTAGTTAACATATCATCATATTGCAGTAGTAAGGTATTCTGTATCTGAGTATATTCTTACCATTACCAGTGTATTATATATTTTATTAATTTTTATGTTACTAATTAGTGTCCTTATGTTTCAGCTTGAAAAATTCCTTTCAGCTTTTTTTGTAAGGCAGTTTTAGTGGTGATAAATTTCTTCAGCTTTTATTTATTAGGGAAAGTCTTTATCTCACCTTCATTTCCAAAGGATAACTTTGCTGTGATAAGTATTCGTGGTTGGTAGTATCTTTCTTCCAGCACTTTGAACATATTATCTCATTCACTTTTGTCCTGTAGGGTCTCTGCTGAAAAATCTGTTGTTAACCTTATGGGGTTCCCTTAAGTGAGAGAATTTTTTCTTTTCTTTTTTTTAAATCTTGCTGCTTTTATTGATTTATTTATTCTCTAAAGTAGCTTTAATTTTTTTTATTTTTTAAAAAATTAATTTTTCAATTACAGTTGACATTCAATATTATTTTATATTAGTTTCATCTGTACCACATAGTGGTATTATATAGACATTTATATAATACTTCAATTAGTCTAGTACCCACCTAACAGTATACATAATTATTACATATCATGGACTATATATTCCCTATGCTGTATTTCACATTCTCATAACTATTTTGTAACTACTAATTTGTACGTCTTAATCCCTTAAACTTTATCAGCCGTCCTCACAACCTCCTTTCTATCTGGCAACCAACAGTTTGTTATCTGTATCTATGAATCTGTATCTGTTTTGTTTATTTTGTTCTTTAGATTCCACATTTAAGTGAAATCATATGGTATTTGTCTTTCTCTGTCTAACTTATTTCACTTAGCATAATACCCTATAGGTCAATCTATGTTTTCTCAAATGGTAAGATTTCGCTATTTTTTCATGGCTGAGTAATATTCCATTTTATATATGTACCATTTCTTCTTTATCTAATTGTCTATTGATAGGAACTTAGTTTGCTTACATATATTGACCATTGTAAACAGCACTGCAGTGAACATAGGGTTCTTATATCTTTTCACATTAATGGAATCATATAAGACCCAGAATAGCCAAAGCAATCACAAGAAAGAAAAATAAAGCTGTAGATAGTGTGCTACTTAATATCAAACTACACTACAAAACTATAGTAATCAAAACAGACTGTTATGAAAAACAGACACATAGATCAAAGGAACAGAATAGAGAGCCCCAAAACAAACCCATGCCTATATGGTAATTTAATTTAGGACAGAGGAAGAAAGAATATGCAATGGGATAAAGACAGTCTGGTCAATAAATAGTGTTGAGAAAACTGGATAGATACATCCAAAAAGTGAATGTGGACCACCTTCTTACTCCATATACAAGAATAAACTTAAAATGAATGAAATGTAAGACTTAAAACCATAACTCTCTTAGAAGAAAACATAGGCAGTTACTATTGCTACTTTTAAAAATTATCTTTTTGTGTTTCTTAAAAATAGTTTTATTAATATTTGTGTTGTAGAAAAACAGTTTGGATTGAATTTTTTGAGTGACTCATTAGCTTCATGAACTTAAATGTTCAAATCTCTCTCCATGTTTGGAAAGTACTGAGACAATATCTCTTGAAATATTTTTTCACCTCTTTCTCCTAGTCACCTCCTTTTGAGACTCCAGTAATACTAACAGCATTACTTTTGATGATGTTCAATAAGTCCCACAGGCTTATGTCAATTCTTTTTTTTTTTTTTCTTCTGCGATTAGATAATTTTAGCTTTCAGTGTCTGACAGATCACTCATTTTTTCTTCACTTTGGTCATGTTTGATATTAAAGCTCTCTACTGAATTCTTCAGTTCTGTTGTTTTCTAAGCTCCAAAATTCTTTTTGAATCTCTTTTATATTTTCTCTTTTCTTGTTGATTTTTTTTTTCATTTTATTCTGGCAGATTTTTTCTGATATCATTAAATTTTTATATATATAGTCATGTACCACTCTGAGCAGAATTTTTAAGACATTTATTTTGTCTTAAAAAGACAATTATTTTGTTGAACAATTCCTGGATCTCCATTTTTGGGTCCAGTTACTGGTGGTCTACTGTTTTTCTTTGGTGGAGTTACATTTCCCTGAATCTTCATGATCCCTACAGCCTTGCATAGGTGTCTGCCCATTTGAAGAAGCAGTTAACTCTTCCAGACTTTTGGACTGACTTCAGTAAGGGAAGCCTTTCACCTGTGGGTGAGGGTATGCTGGAGCAGAACATGACCTTGTGTCTAGTGGTGCAGAGTACAAGTGTGGGGACATGTGGCAGCAATTGTTCTGGGGGGCAGTAATATCTCTTCAGCTCAAGCTGCTGGAGTCCACAGCATTGACAACTGTATGGTCTGTGGCAAGGATCGGGGGTCTTATTGGCTGCAAAAACTGTTGGGGTCCTCAGGTGTGCATATACATCTGCAGGGGCCACCTGAAGAAGGTGGATGCAGCCACACATGTAGTGATGTAAGCTTGAGCAGGTAACAAGGGCTGGGGGAGACTACAGGCTCACTGGCAGCTGTGAGGGCCATGGCTGTTTGTTTGCTCTCCCATGGCTGCACGCTCTCCTCCTGGGTCTGCACCCTGTAGGGGCAATTCACTTGGATCAGGCTGGGGACAAGCAGGTGCACATCTGGAAGGGCTACCAATAGGTGGGTGTGGTAGTACCATGAAGTGACAGAAGGCAGGGCTTAACTGAGGCCCACAAGCAGCTGTGGAGGCCCTGGCTGTATTTATGCTTTCCTGAGCCTACACACTCTCACCTTGGGTGTTTATGCTGAAGCGGCAGCTGATGATGGATGTCAGGTCAGTGTTGTACAAGTACACAGCTGGAAGGGCTAGTCCTCAGTCTAGAAATGGTGGTGGATGTCAGTTGGTGGGGTCTAGGCATGCTTCACTTTTGCAGACACAGATGCCTGAATTGGTTTCCCATATGGCTTCTTGGCTCTAGCATGAGTGGTGAAGGACTCAGGCAACTGACATCAGCAAATGTGAATACCTGTCCGAGAAAATCTCACAAAATTCACATCAGGTCTGTAATGACTGTGCTGCCTGTTGGCTTTGCCAATAGCAAAGTCTGCTGTATTTTTTCCAATGAGCAGAGCAGCTCATTGTGAACCTCAATTGCTACTTCTTTGTCTCCTAATAATCACTCCTGCTCATCTTCCTTGTTCCTAGCCAGTTGTATACGTCACACCTATGCTGGTCTGGGTGACGTGAAACCAAAATGGTACCTTTGTTTAGTGTTCTGAAAGGCAGGATAAGCTGGTCACTCACCCAACTCTTCCCTTCCTGCTTAGAGGAACTCTTTCTAGCTAAGATGATCTTTTCTGACACTGAATAATGTTGACTTGGGAAAATGGGATGATGCAGACAAAATAAAGCTCTTTTCCTTCTCTTCTTGGGAAATTTTCTGAGGTTTTTGTTTGTCGTCGTTTCACTGTGTCGCTAAAAGTTTCCTAGGTGAATACTAGAGGTCTCTTAGAGACCTCTAGAATTCTCCAGTTAAATCATCTGCACAAGCAGGTTTCTTTATTAGGAGTTTTAATTTCATGTTGATTTTTTATTAGTTATAATATTCACATTATTGACATTATCTATTTCCTCTTGACTGAGTTATGGTTTGATTGAGTCTGTCTCAATTGATTTGTCAAGAAATTGGTTCATTTCTTCTAAGTTGTCGATCTTGTGAGAGTAAAGTTGTTTAATATATGCCCTTATTATCCTTTTAATTCAGTTTCATTCCTATCTTTAGTCATTTGTGTTTACTTTTTTATCTTTGTCAGCCTTGATAGAGGGTTATCGATTTTATTGATTTGGGGGAGGGGTTCAGTGGATTTTATTTCATGGATTTTCTCTATTATTTATTTATTTATTTATGTTTTCAAGTTCATTGATTTCTGAAATGAGAACCTCCATTATTGATTTGAGATTTTTCCTATTTTCTAATCCATATATTTAGTACTATTAATTTCCCTCTAAGCACTGCTTTAAGATATATCCTACACATTATGACATAGTGTATTTTTAAATTTAGTTTTATGTATTTTTTAATCCTTTGATTTTTCCTCCCTGACTCATGGATTACTTAGAAATGTGTGGCTTTATTCCTAAGGGTTTGGTATTTTCTTCTATTGTTCTCCATTTTAAAATGATTTATAATAATTGTTTAGCCATTTGTTTTTAATAGAATATTTCACAATTTTTAAATTTCACTAAAAGACCACTAATCAAATTGAATCAGTTTAAAGAAAGCGCACTAGGTACATATTTTAACCCATGCAATTAATGATAAAAGAAAAAAATGGAGCATAGCAGAGAAAATGGAGAAGCAATATAGACAAGTCAATAAACAGAACTGAGCATGTAAGTCATAGATATAAAGTTTTAATTTGCCATTTCACCAAATTTCACCACACTGGCCCATACTGCAGTCTTCCTTGGACAACTCTTGGGGTCCACAAGCCCCAGGTGCGTGGTGGTTGGCCTCAATATTTGGTGAAATATCTATATAAATTTGGGCCTCAGTTTTCTCATTTGTCAAATAATAACACCTGGCATATACACCCCTCAGGTAAGTATAAGTTGAATAAATATGACAATAAATGTGGCAATTCTTAGAAAGTGTTGAATAAATAGATGTGGCAATAGATGTGTAAACACATAGAAAGCTAAGGTATTATAAAAATGTATGGTATTTTAATGCATATTCCAGTTTAGCAGTCTACTGTAGTTTTTAAGTTTCTCATTGAGGGACAGGAGTGACACAGGGACAACCATGGAGGAGTATAAACAGAATTCCAGGAAGCACTCAGCTTTCTAATTCTTTGCAAGGTATTCAGATGCCCTAACACTGTGCCTGGAACACTAAACATTATTTTAAGTACCTGCAAACTGTTGGAGTAAAAAATATGCCACAAGGATGCTAAGAATGCACAATAGAGAAAGAGTAAACATTTCAACAAATGGTATTGAAAAAAACAGATATCTATAAAAATAAATAAAATTAAACTCATGTTATTCGATACAGCTACAACTAGAAATTCTAGTAGGCACAAAAAGTCAAGAAAAAAATATACAGATTGGAAAGAAAACAAAACTATTCTTATGTGAAGATTGTTTATAGAAAATGCCAAAAAAATCTACAAAAGAATCCTAGAACTAATAAATAAATTCAGGAACATCTCAGAATACAAATCAACATATAAATTTATTATATTTCTATATACTAGCAATGAACACATGAAAACTGAAATTTAAAATGTGATATTGTTTATAATTGTTCTCAAAACTAACAAAGCCTATAAAGGTGTATGCTGAAAACTACAAAATAATGATAAAATATATCAGAGGAAATCTAAATAAATGGAGAAAATACACCGAATGTGTACATTCAATGTAGTAAAGATGTCATTTCTCCGCAAATCAATATACAGATTTAAGGAGATTATCAAAATTTGAGAAATGTTTTTGAAGCTATAGTAAACACTATTTTAAAATGGATGAGATATTTATAATAGCCAAGATATGGAGGCAACCTCAGTGTACGTCAATGGATGAATGGATAAAGAGGTGGAATATGTATACAATAGAATATCGCTCAACCATAAAAAAGAATGAAATTATGCTATCTGCAACATGCTATCTGGGAATGGACCTAGAGGGCACTGTGCTAAGTGAAATAAGTCAGACAGAGAGAGACAAATACTATATGGTCTCACGTATATGTGGAACCTAAAGCACAAAATAAAAATACAAATCAGGACAAAAAAAGAAAAAAGCAGAAGATTTTGAAAGATATAAAGAACAAGGGCAACAAATAGACAACAGGAACAAATATGGAAGATATTAATGCAATATCAATAATTACTTTAAATATCAGTGGTCTAAATACACCCATTAAAGAAAGACTATTAAGTAAAAGTGGGTGTGCTCATAATAAAATAGAAACTAAAAAAGAAATAGAAAAGATCAATGACTAAACAATGCAAGGGTTAATGAGATCAATACAAAAGTAAAAAGGTAATTTGAGAAAAATAAAAACAAAACACAATGACCCCAAATCTATGGGACACAGCAAAAGCAGTCTTAAGAGGGAAATTCATAGCAATAAGGGCCTACCTCAAAAAAAAAAAATTTCGAATCATCTAACCTTACAACTAAAGGAATTAGAAAAAGAACAGCAAACAAAGCCCCAAATTAGTAAGATGGAAATAATAAAGATCAGAATGGAAATAAAAGAAATAGAGTATAAAATAAATTTTAAAAATTAATGAAAACAGTAACTTGTTCTTTGTAAAGATAAATAAAATTAATAAACCTTTAACCAGACTCATAAAGGAAAAAAAGGACTAAAATAAATCAAATTAAAAATGAATAGAAGTGAAAACTGACACCACAAAAATAAAAAAAAAATTATAAAAAGTACTATGAACAATTATATGCAAACAAATTCAACAATCTGGAAGAAATGGATAAATTCCTAGAAACATACAATCTTCCAAGACTGAATCAAGGAGAAACAGAAAATCTGAATAGACTGATTCCTACTAACAAAATTGAATTAGTAATCAAAAAACCCAACAAATGGAAGTCCTAGTCCAGATGATTTCACAGGTGAATTTTATCAAACATTCAAAGAATTAACACCTATCTTTCCAAAACTATTCCAAAATATTTGAGAGGAGAGAAAGATCCCAAACTCATTGTATGAGGTCCCCATTACTCTAAATCCAAAGCCAGGCAAAGACATTACAAAAAAGAATATTACAGGTTGATATCCCTGCTGAACAGAGATTCAAAAGTGCTCAAGAAAATATTAGCAAACTGAATTCAGCAGAACATTTAAAAATTCATATACCATGATCAAGTAGGATTTATTCCTGAAATGCAAATTCGGTTCAATATCTGCAAATCAATTAACATGATACATCACATAAAGAAAATGAAGGATAAAAATCATATGATCATATCAATAGCTACAGTTAAAGTGTTCAACAAAATCCAGCATCAATTTATGATATAAACTGTCAGCAAAGTGGGAATAGAGGGAACATATCTCAATGTAAAAAAGGTAATGTATGACAAACTCTCAGCTAACATCATACTCAACAGGGAAAAGGTAAAAGCATTTTTCTTAAAATCAGGAACAAGACAAGGATGTGTAATTGAACACTTTTATTTAACATAGTATTGAAAGTCCTATCCACTATAATCAGACAAGAAAAAATAAATAAAAAAGGTATCCTAATTGGAAAGGAAGAAGTAAAATGGTCATTATTTGCAGATGATGTAATGCTATGTAGAGAGAACCTTAAAGATTCCACCAAAAAACTATTAGAACTGATAAACAAATTCGGGAAATAGAAGGATATACATTATTAATCAGAAATCAGTTGCATTTCTATATACTAATAATGAATTGCAAAAAAAGAGAAATTAAGGAAACATTTCCATTTACAATTGAATAAAAAAAATAAATTTAACCAAAGAGGTAAAATTTAACCAAGAGGTAAAACTTGTACTTAGAAAATTATGAGACATTGAAGAAAACAATTGAAGAAGATACAAATAAATGGAAGCATATGCCATGATCATGGATAGAGACAATTAACATCATTAAAGTGTCCATACTACCAAACCCAACCATACTACCAAAACCAATCTATTGATTCAATGCAATCCCTATCAAAATGCCAATGGCATTTTTCACAGAACTTGAACAAATAATTCTAAAATATATACAGAGCCACAAAGGATCCCATATAGCCATAGCAATCTTAAGAAAGATGAATAAATGTTGGAGGTATCATATTACTTGATATCTAACTATGCTACAAGGTTATAGTAATCAAAACAGCATGGTAATGGCATAAAAACAGACATATACCTCTATGGAACAAAATAAAGAGCTCAGAAATATACCCACACCTATATGGTCAATTAATCTATGACAAAGGAGGGAAGAATATATGATTGGGTAAAGACAGCCTATTCAATAAATGGTGCTGGGAAAACTTGACAGATACATGCAAATAAATGAAACTAGACTATCTTCTTACACCATATAAAAATAAACTCAAAATGAATTAAAGACTTAAATGTAAGACCTAAAATCATAAAATTCCTAGAAGAAAACATAGGCAGTAAACTCTCTAACAATTGTTCTTGGTAATATTTTTTTTTCTGATACAGTTCCTTGAGCAAGGAAAACAACAGAAAAAATAAACAGATAGGACTACAACAAACTAAAAGTTTTTGCACAGCAAAAGGAAACCATCCACAAAATGAAAAAGACAACCTTTTAAATGGGAGAAGATGGTCACTAATAATACATTGATAAGGAGTTAATATCCAAAATTTAAAAAGAGTTCACACAACTTAAGACCAAAAAAAAACAAACGATCCAATTAAAAAATGGGCAGAAGACCTGAATAGATATTTCTCCAAAGAAGACATACAGATGGCCAATAGACATAAAGATGTTCAACATCATTAAGCATCAGAGCAATGCAAATTAAAACTACAAAACTACAATGAGATATCACCTCACACCTATTTGAATGGCCATCATCAATAAACCAACAAACAAGTGTTGGAAAGGATGTGGAGAATAGAGAACCCTCATGCACTATCAAGGGTTGTAAATTGGTGCAGCCACAATGGGAAACAGTTTAGAGGTTTTTCAAAAAATTAAAATTAGAAATACCACATCATCCAGCAATTCTACTTCTTGGTATTTACATAAAGAAATCCAAAACACTAATTTGAAAAGATATATGCACCTCTATGTTAATTGCAGCTTTATCTACAATAGTCAAGACATGAAAGCAACCTATGTGTCCATTGATAAAAGAATGCATAAAGGAGAAGTGGTATATATACAATGGAATATTCTTTGGCCATTATAAAGAATGAAATCTTACCATTCATGACACCATGGATGGACCTGGAAGGTGTTATGCTAAGTGAAATAAGTTAGTAAGAGAAAGACAAATACTGTATGATCTCACTTATATGTAGAACTTAAGTAGGAAATAAACAAATAAACCAAAACAGTAATAGGCTCATAGATGCAAGGAACAAGCTGACGGTTGCCAGATTGAAGGGTAGTTAGGGGATTGGGGAAAAATGTTAAAGGATAAAAAAGGTACAAATTGGTAGTTACAAAATTGTCATTGTGATGTAAAGTAAAGCATAGGGAATATATAGTCAATAATATGGTAATAATAGTATATAGTGCCAGATAGGTACTAGACTAATTGGGGGAAACTCTTCATAAATTATATGTCTAACCACTATACTGTAAACTAAAAAAAATAAAAATTAAAATAAAAAAAACTAAAAAAGGCTCATTTAAAATTAATAAAAAAATACCTTTATGTAATATATATGCAAATTAAATTTATACTCTAAAATTGTGTTAAAATATTTGAATGGGGTGAAGGGTTAAAGAAGTACAAATTAGTAGTTGATAGTTGGTCATGGGGATGGGGAGCATGGCAGAGGGAATGCAGATAGCATTAATATAGCAAGGTAGAGGGCCAGAGAAGGGAGGGAGCAATTGGGGGATCTTTTTATGAACTATATAGATGTCTAAGCCACGTACTGTATACCTGAAACTAATTTAAATAAATATATTAAAATATTCTATATTTTTCTGATTCATATATTATTTTAGCTTGAAATTAACACTAACTATACAGCAAAAATATTGTTACTTATGTTTTATATACATATATTTAAATTTTATGATTACCCTTTATATGCCATTTCAACATGTCTTTAAAAAGTGTCATGATTCTAATTCATTGGTACATGATCACATGCTATATTTATTCTACTTTTTATCATGGTTGTCAGAAAAAATTCTATGTCCTTGAAAACTAAAATACCACTGGCAGTTTCAGTCAATATTTATATTAATACTATACTATATTAATGTGCCTAAATATTAGTCTATTTACATTATAATCTCTATTATGTCTACATTAATGCACATTTCTATATCTACGTAATATAGACATAATATTATACTCAATATTCATGTGCATATAATGACCAATATGATTTATTTAATATGGAAATGTTTTAATTCTACTCTTTGAAGGGGGACTCAACAATTTGCTTATCATTAAACATATTTTTCAGAAATATTCATTCATTTAGCTGTTACTTACTTCTATAAATATATTGGAAAATAGGAATTTTTGCCAAAGCTAGATAGGGGTAAAAGGGTGACCATGTTTGGTGACAGAAGGGAATCTAACTTTGGGTGGTGAATAAACAATTCAATATATATATGACATACTGTTGAAGTGTACACTTGAACCTTACTTGATTTTAATAATCAATGTAACTCCAATAATTTTTTAATAAAAAGATTTCAGAGAATAAGATAGTTCACAGGAAAGAAAGAAGGCTAAATTACATCAATTATAATTACCTCCAATTATAGAATAAAAACCACTGTTCTAGGCTTTATAGAATAACAGTTGACAGTAGTATGAAATAAATTTGATGGAGCACTAAAAACATAACACGTTGAATGAGATGTGTTTTTGTTGATGAAGAAAGAAAACAATCTTTTGGTACAAAAATTCTTGATCTTGTGAATTCAGATTCCTTTGAAGAGTATAATATTGACTTGTGGATTGCCTTCTTATGGTTAAAACCAGTTCCCTTTACTCTGATGCTTTCCTCTTACCAAAAAAAAAAAAATGAGATTATACAGTTGATATCACTAAAGCAAGAGCAAAATTGCATTAAAATCAATGTTTAAGAATTGAATATGGAAATCCTAGAAGGGAGTGACATCAGTAACAGGGCAGAGAGAGTTGTCCCCAGATCTCTCCCTTCGAAAAAAAACAATAAGCTGAACATCTAAAACTCAACAAAAACACCCAACCTGTACACAAGCACGTCTGAGCAAGGGATCTGTGCATAAGAGCTACCAGAGGTCAGAACCCTGGGAATCAGGCTGTAGACTTGGAGAAACAAAGAATCAGCCTTTCACAGCCAGAGCTCCCTTCAGGAGGAGGGGGAGGGAAGAAGGTGCAGCGGGAGAACTGTGAAAGCTGTGAGCTCCACGCAGTGGCAGTGCCCAGGGATCAGAGCAGAAAGCAGATAAGTGGGGCTGGAAGACAAGTAACAGTTCATTATTTCTAGCCCCAGTTGCAAAACACAGGGCTGAGCCACAGCTCCTATTCCCTCAAACCAAAGGGACACTCCCCTCATATCCTCTAAAACCGAACACCACAAAGTCCCAGGGGAATCTGAACAAATTCTACCAAAACTGTCGTTAACAGAGACAGGGACTGAGACTGAGGGTAGCAAGTGAGACTGAAGATTTAGAAGAAAAAAAAGGCTTTATTAAGACTTTATATTAAGGAGGGATCCAAGAGGCTTAGATGCCACCTACTGGAAACCAAGGGAAAATGCCTCTTTGCAACAGGCTAAAAAGAGAACTTCATATAATAAATCTTCTTGCTGGAAAAAAGCAGAATACACTACCATTAATGTCCAGGCAGATAAATATTCCATTAAACACCATGAACAACCAAGATGACAAAGCAGCTCAGAAAGAAGGAGAAAAAATCTCCAGAAAGTAATCTTAAAAAATATAGAAATATGCAACTTAAATGACAGAGAATTCAGGATGGTGTTTCTGAAAGAACTCAATGAGATAAAAAAAAACAAATTCATATCAACAACTCCAGGAATTGAAAAAAAAAAAAAAGAAGAAGAACTAGATCAGCAGAATGAGTTTCTTAACAAGGAGACTGAAACCTTCAAAAAGAAACAAATAGAACTTCTGGAATTAAGAACACACTAAAAGAGATGAAGAATGAAGCAGCGAGCTTGGGCAATAGTGTCAATAAAATGGAGGAAAGGATCAGTGATATCAAAGACAGAAATCTAGCAATAAATCAGAAGGAAGAAGAGAGAAACCAAAGAATGAAAAATAATGACAGAAAGAGCTTCTCGGGGCTGCTGAACCAAGCAGGCAACAGAGTACGCTGGGGACGTGGTGTGATATCAGCCACTGGGGGCCCCAGGAGATGACAGCGCTCACTGCAGCTGTTGTCATTTCAGATGTGATTTCATTGCTAGAAAAAATAAACATATCTACTGGGACATGGTTAATTAAGTGGCCTGAACAGAAGATTGTATATAGCCCGAGACAAAGAAAATATCAATTCAAATAGGACTGATATCAGAAACATGGTAGAGTGAGAGACGACTCAGATATCTCTCCTTGAAATAATAATAACCTTAATATCTAAAACTCAACAAAAATCAACCAACCTGCACACTAGCACGTCTAGGCATGGCATCTACACATAAATCCTACCACAGGTATGAGCTGGAGCTGGGACTTCAAGAAGTCAGCAGAACACCAAATTGTCTCAACCCCAAAAGTCTTTCTCCAAGACACATTGTATTAAAATTATCAAAAGTCAATGACAAATTAAGAATTCTCAGGGTAGCCAGGGAAAAGAAGACAGTAAACTATAAAGGATAACCCATTAGATGATTGTCAAACTTCTCAGCACAAACATTACCAGCCAGAAAGGAGTAGAATCAAATCTTCAAACTATTAAATGAAAGAAACTATGAGCCAAGAATTTAGATATGAAGGAGAAATAAAGACCTTTCCAGACATATAAAAATTGAGAAAATTCTCCACTAGGAGGCCTGCATTACAAGAAATCCTGAAAGGGGTCAGCTTACGTTAAAAAAATGACAAAAAATACATAACTATGAGTAAGGTGACTAGCAGGTAGATAGAAGGAGTGGAGTGCAAGCCTTACTAACGACAGGGCACTATAAGCTTAAACAATAAGAAGAGACTTGCTATAGCAAGATAGTAATGAACATTCAGCATACATAGAGAAAAATTGAGATAACAGTGACAGAAAAAGAGAGGATTCAAAGATACAAATTCACAAAGGAAAATGGAGATAAGTCACATCCTGAAGAAAATGGACTACTATATATATAAAACTATTCTCTACATATTTGTAATGGTAAATACACATCAAAGATTCAGAACTGAAGTATATAAAATAAAACAAGAAAGACAAGAGGGAAAATCCACAAAAGCCAACCAAAATAGAAAAAAAAAAAACAGATGCACAAGGACAAGGAAGCGATGGAAACACCGAGCTACAAGAAAGCAAACAATAAAATGGCTATAGGAAAACCTTATATTTCAATAATCCCTCTAAATGTGAATAGACTGAATACACCAAAAAAAAAAAAAGGCACATAGTTGCAGATTGGATTAAAAAAACAAAACCCAAACATATGCTGCCTCATGGAGACACATTTCAGTTCCAGAGACAAATATAGACTCAGACGAAAGGGTGGAAAATGATATTTCAAGCAAATGGCATTCAAAGAAAAGCAAGACAGTGGTACTAATATCAGATGAAATAGATTTCAAAATAAGAAAGGTAAAGATAGATACTGAGGGACACTTCATAATAATAAAGGGAATCATACACAAAAAAAGACATAACACTTATTAATATCTATGTTCCCACTCAGGGAGCTCTGAAATATTTAAAGCAATTACTAAGAAAATTAATGGGAGAAACAGACCAAAACACTATCATAGTAGGGGACCTAAATACCCCACTGTCAAATATGGACAGATCATCCAAACAGAAAATCAATAAGGAAGAAATATAATTTAATGACAAATTAGATGAACTGTAAATAATCGATATTTACAGAGCCTTTCATCCCAAGACAGCTGCTTATACATTCTTCTTTAGTGCACATGGAACATTCCCAAGGATTGACCACATATTGGGACACAGAGATAGTCTCAATAAATATAAAAGGGCTGAAATAATACCAACCATATTTTCTGATCATAATATTTTGAAGCTGAAGATCAAGTGTAAAAAAGAAAGCAGGAAGAACCACAAATAGGTGGAGATAAAAAAAAACAAAACAAAACATGATATTGAAGAACTATTGGGTCAGAGAAGAAATGAAAAGAGAGATCAAGGGATACATAGAAATAAATGATATTGATAGGACAACATATCAAAACTTTAAGACATGGCAAAAGTGGTAATGAGAGGAAATTTCATATTATTACAAGGCTATCTCAAAAAAAAAAAAAAACAATAATGAACCCAAATAAACAACCTAATGCTTTATCTTAAGAAACTGGAAAAGGAAGAACATATGAAGCCCCAAATAAGCAGAAAGAAAGAATCAAAATTGGAGCAAAACTAAACGATATTGAAAAAAAAAATAGAAAAAAAATCAATGCAACAAAGAACTGGTGCTTTGAGAAGATTAAGAAAATTGAAAAATGCCTGGCTTGACTCACTAAAGAAAAAAGAGAAAGGACACAAACAAAATCAGGGATGAAAAAGGAGAAATCATGACAGAAACCTCAGAAATACAAAGGATCATACAAGAATACTATGGAAAAGTATATAACACTAAATATAATAACTTAGAAGAAATGGATCAGTACTTAGAAAAATACGACCTCCCTAGACTCAATCAAGAAGAACTGGAAAATCTAAATAGACTGATAAGCAGTATGGATATTGAAATCATCATCAAAAAAAAAAAACAAACTAACAAAATATAAAATCCAAGACCAGATGGCTTTACCAGTGAATTCTACCAAACATTCAAAGAACATTTAATACTTATCTTCTCAAGCTCTTCTAAAAATCAAAGAGGAGGCAGGACTTCCTTACTCATTTTATGAGGCAAACGTTATCCTGATACCAAAACTTGGTAAAGATAACACAAATAAAGAAAACTACAGAATAATATCTCTCAGGAACACAGATGGGAAAATCCTAAATAAGATATTAGTGAACTGAATACAGCAACATATTAAAAACATTATATACCAGATCAAGTGGGCTTCATCCTGGGAGCACAGGGATGGTTTAACATACTCAAATCGATTAATGTGATACACTACATAAAAAAATAAATAAATAAAAATAAAAAAAGAATCATATGATCATATCAATAGATGCAGATAAGATACAGTATCCATTTATGGTCAAAACACTTAATAAAATTGGTATGGAAGGAAAATATCTTAACATAATAAAGGCTATGTATAACAAACCCTCAGCCAACATTATATTTAATGGTGAAAAACTAAAAACCTTCCTTCTAAGATCAGGAACAAGACAAAGCTGTCCACTATTGCCATTGTTATTCAATATAACACTGTAGGTCCTAGCAAGTGCAATGAGGCCAGAGAAAGATATAAAGGGCATTCGAATAGGAAATGAAGAAGTCAAACTGTCACTTTTTACAGATGACATGATTCTCTATATAGAAAACCCTAAAGACTCCACAAGTACACTACTATAAAAAATAATCAAATGGAGTAAAGTTTCTGGATAAAAAAAATCAATGTTGAAAGATCCAAAGCATTCTTATACTCTAATAACGAAATGTCAGAAAAAAAAAAATTGGGACAAATAACTCCTTTTGCAATTGCAGCAAAAATAATAAAATAACTAGGAATAAATCTAATGAAACATGTGAAGGACTTATGTAAAGAAAACTATAAGACCCTATTAAATGAAATCAAATATACAATGAAATGGAAATATATCCAATGTTCTTGAATTGGAAGAATTAACATAGCTAAAATGACCTTATTACCTAAAGCATTATACAGATTTAACGCAATCCCTATTAAAATCCCATCGGCATTTTTTAAAGAAATAAAACAAAAAACTGTCTGATTTGTATGGAAGCACAAAAGACCCCAAATTGCCAAAGCTATCCTGAGAAAATGCATATCAAAACCACAATGAGATACCATCTCACACCTGTTAGAATAGTTGTTATCAATAGGACACTAGTGAGAAGTGTTGCAGAGGATGTGGAGGAAAAGGAACCCTCATACACTGCTGGTGGGACTGCAGATTGGTACAGCTACTGTGGAAACAGTACAGGGTTCCTCAAAAAGCTAAGAATTGATCTACCATATGATCCAGTAATCCCTCTACTGGGTATTTACTCCAAAGACTTGAAAACATATCTGAAAAGATATTGGAATACCGATGTTAACAGTAGCATTATTCATGGTGGCCAGGATATGGTAGCAACTGAAGTGTCCTATGATAGATGACTAGATAAAGAAGCTGTGGTACATATATACAATGGGATATTACTCAGCCATAAGAAGAGATGAAATACTGCCATTTGCGATAACATGGATGGACCTCGAGAGAATCATGCTAAGCAAAATAAGCCAGACAGAAAAAGTTGAAAACCACATTATATCACTGATATGTGGGATATAAACCTAAAAGCAATAAATGAACAGGACAAACAGAGACTCATGGACATGGACATAAACTAGTGGTTAAGAGGATACTGTAGAGGGGAGGGGGGAGGAGGGAAGTAGATGGGGTAAAAGGGGTTAAATATATGGTGACAGAAAGAAATATAACTATGAATGGTGAACACACAATGCAATATATATATTTGCCTTATATGCAATATATATACATATATATATATGCTTTACTGTTGAAATGTACACCTTACATATGCAATATATATATGCCTTACTGTTGAATTATACACCTGAAACTTATTGAATTTTGTTATCCAATGTCACCATAATAAAAATAAATTAAAAAAAGGATTAAACATGAAATCAAAGAGTATGCCTCCTCTTCTAAATTTCTCAAGCCTAGAAACACATCTATGAGTAAACTCAGATCAATATCCAAAGGATAATTAAATCCCTGACCTTTAATTGTAAAGTTATTTTTCTTCAGTTACTTAGAAAAATATAAACCATCTATTTTTACTTTAATCTAAAATACATACTTTAAAATAAATAGCATCACATGTAGATGATTACATTACTTCATTTTTAAATTAAATTTATTGGGTGGACATTGGTTAATAAGGCTATGTGTATAATTCAATAGCATGTCCACAGATATAGAAAGCATTTTGATGGTTATCATAATCGAAGGTGGGGGAATATGTGAAGGGTGGTGGGAATTAAGAGGTAAAAATTGGTAGTTACAAAATAGTCATGGGGATGTGGAGTATAGCATGGGAATATAGTTAGTATTATTGTAATAACTATGTATGGTATCAAATGGGTACTGGATTTATCAGAATGATCACTTCATAAGTTATATAAATGTCTAATCACTGTGTTGTATACCTGAAACTAATATAATATTGTATGTCAAGTATAATTGAAAAAAATTAAAATAAAAAAATAAAAATGTAGTATGTATATGACAAACATTACTTAAAAATAAGTTATAGATGTATCCAAAGCTATTTGGTCATGTAATTTTGCCATATTATTTAGAAAACAATGTTTTCTGGTCAGGAACACTTAGCAATCTTCATGAAATTATGGTAAAATAAATTTCAACATAAACATTTTTGTTTTTTTCAGATATTAAAAGCACTTGCTTTTATTATTATTGTTGTTGTTATTATTATTATTATTATTATTATTATTATTATTATTATTATTGTAAATGTAACTAATCCATGTTGCTTGATTCTCAAGATCTGTACACTTAATCATTCTCTTTACTGCATCTTATTATCTTTATTAGTAACGGCTTTAAAATACCACCTTACCATACATTAAATATTATGTTACATTGATTGTTGCTTCTATTAAGTATGACGTTTAAAATAAAAGGATAATCAAAAAAAGATGAAAAAAGTGAAGGGGTATAGAAGATTCCAATAGTCAATAATATTGTAATAACTATGTTTGGTTTCAGATGGGTACTAGACTTATCTGAGCGATCACTTTGTAAGTTATATAAATGTCTAATCGCCATGTTATACACCTACAACCAATATAATATTGTATGGCATCTGTAATTGAAAAATAAAAGATATAATTAAAAAATTAAAAACCTCCATGTATAAAACAAATAAGTCATAGGGATGTGGTATACAGCATAGGGGGTATAATCAATAATATTGCGACAGCATTTTATGGTCATAATGGTGATAACTTCTTTAGGTATATAAATGTTGAATAACTATGATGTACACTTAAAATTAATATTGTATGTTACCTATATATCATACTGAGTTGTTTCATTTTTTTGAAAAAGATAACATTGACAAACCTTTTACTAGACTAAGAAAAAAAGAGGGGATTAAGGTAAATGAAACAGAAGACATTACAATTGATATTACCGATATACAAAGGATTATAAAATTATTATGAACAATTACCCACTAACAAAATGAATAATGTAGTAGAAAGAAATAAGTTCCTAGAAAGATATAACTCCCCAAGACTGAATCATTAAGAAATAGAAACTCTAAAGAAGCCAATAACTAGTAAAGGGATTGAATCATTAATCAAAAATCTCTCCCAAATAAAAAGTCCAGGACCAGATAGCTTTACTGATGAATTATACCAAACATTTAAAGAACTAATATCAATCTTAAAACTCATGGAACATGGAACATGTCTAATCTCATTTTATGAAGCCATCACTACTCTGATTCCAAAGCCATGCAAGGATACTACAAAAAAGAAAGTTACAGGCCGATATCTCTGATGAACATAGATGGAAAAATCTTTAACAGAACATAAAACTTAATTCAACAGCACATTAAAATTATCATACAGCACGATCAAAGGGATTTAACCCCAGGATGAAAGGATGGTTCAATATAGGCTCATCCCTCAATTTACATGGTAATTTTTTATGTAAGTTTTTTTATACACAGTAAATATTCCCCCCGTTTAACCGCACTTTTTATACACAGTTTCCATTTATGAAGTCTCATTCTACGGGTTCTTTCATTTTCATTTCCATTATTGGCATTTATTCTTTCTGAAAAACAATAGTTTAACTCAGCAATGGACAAAGAAATACTACTACTAACAAATAATTATCACTGGAACATTTGAAAATTGATTGTTGTGCCATGGTCTGTAACAGTTGAAACTAATTTAACAAAATGTTAAATCACCGATCAATAGCTGTAGGAACTGACATGACACATCTGTTGCGTCATAATTCAATTAAAGATACTCGTAACTTATATGCATATTACTTTGTGATTACATCACTAGCACTTAAAGATAACGTATCATAACTAAGTGTAAGTAAACACAAATAACCAATATTATATATGAGCTGTTTTTACTTATAACAATTTGAAAGGGAACATACACCTGTAGACGTAAAAAAAAAAACAATTTTTCAAGAAAATTGAAAACCTGGAATTGATGCCACATAAAGTATCACATATAGCTGCGTGAGTATTAACAATATGTCTCTGCCTGCACAAAAAAATTGTTTGATCATTGAAAATACTAACAGAGAAAAATGAGAAAGCTGACCTTTGTTTTTATGCTCACAGGTGTATATCCTCCCTTAAATTTGAAAATGTCTAGCAAATATTTAATAAAAATGAGGAAGCAAAAATCTCTATCTTTGGATATTAAAATGGAAATTTTAAATAGAGTTGAAAAATAAGGAAAATCTTCATCAATTGCTAAGTCATATGGGCAAATTAATCCACAGTCTGAATAATGAAATAAATAAATTAATGAAGGAAAGTATTAGAAGTAGTGTGTCATCTTGATCCTTAGGAAATTCAAAATTTTCTTCATATACAAGAAAACCTGAAATAGAAAAAATGGAGAAGGCACTGATGATATGAGTTGAGGACCATGTACAAAAAAAAAAAAAAATGCCCGTAAACAGCTCCATGATAAGACGAAAAGCTGTGAATATTATTAACAATTAATCTTCAGCATCTGATAAACAGGAATTTGATTTTTCTGGCAATAAGAGAAGGTTTGAGAAATTTAAAAATATGATATTTATTACACAACCTTAAATTCAAACGTGAGGCTGCATCTGCTGATATAAATGCAGCTAAAGAATTTTTACCACAAATTGCCAAAGCAATTGAAGAAAAGGGATTTCTTCCAGATCAAGTATTTAATGTCATTGAGACAGCTGTGTTTTGGAAGAGATGCCCAACAAAACCTTTTGCAATGAAAAATATGAAATATATTAGTGACTTTAAGGTAAATGAAGGTTGTGTGATGTTATTGTTCTACAGCAACGCATCAGGAGAAACCTTTATTGAAACCTTTGCTTATAAATTGCACCCTCCAACCGCAAGCAATGAAATGAACAAATTTTAATGATCTTCCCATTCATTGAATGGCAAATAAAAAAGTATGGATGACTACTGATGTTTTTCAGGATTGGTTTTACAAATATTTTGCTGTAGAAGTTGAAAATTGTATGAAGGAAAATGTCTTCCTTTTAAATTACTTTTAGATAATTGTCTGTTCATTTGCACAATTTATAACATCCAAATATAAAAGTTGTATATTTTCCACCAAATACAACCTCCCTGATCAAACCATTAGATCAAGGCATTATTTCCACCTTTAAGATTAATTATATTAAATGGCTTTTTAATGATATTTTTAATAAACTTGAAGATAATGATTCACTTACAGTCACAGTAGCCTGGAAAATACACAATTTTAAATTTTATCAAGAATATCGCTTTAGCTTTGAGTTATATAAAACCATCAACTTTAAATGTTTGAGGAAAAGCAATATCGCCAGAAGTGGTTATACGAAGGAATATGGTTCCAACAACTAAAGAGGGATTAACTGGCATTATTAATTTATTAAATAAATTTCAATAAGAAGGCTCTGGCAATTTGAATGTTGATGATATTAACAAATTACTAGTTGATTACAATTTAACTGATAATGAATTAATTCACTTAATATCCTGCTGATGACGAATACAGTAGTGACCTTGAACCATTTTCACTCACTGCAGAAAATATTTAGAGCTCTTCAATTGGCCACAAAACTGGAAGCTGCCATTCTAGATATTGATCAAAACATCTAATGGGCCTTAAAATTTCAAACAGACTTAAAACAATGTTGCAGTGAATACTGAAGAATTTATGAAAACTTAGCAAAAGATAAGGTTGGGAAAAGATCACCCAAAAACATAAACATAAATAGTGAAACCGAAGTAGTACTTCCAAATATTTAGAGCAATGAAGATAGTGACTTCGTGCCAATTAAAAAGAGAAGGTTGATTGCTTTAGATTACAGCACAGACACCAACGGTGAATAAAATTTATTGTTTTTTCTGCCTTTTCATAAGCATTATTTTTTGGTGAAAATATGTGAAATAAATATTTTTATGACATATCAGCCTATTTCTTTAGTATCTTTTTGCATTGGTGAACTGTTTTTACAGTTTTCTTCAGTAAAAAAGACGCGTGTAGAACAGATAATCCACATAAATCAAGGGACGGATGTGTATAAATCAATAAATGTGATACATCACTGTAACAAAACAAAGGATTGTATAATCATCTGTTCATGATAAAAATTCTCAACAAAATAAATATAGATGGAATGTACCTCAATGTAATAAAGGCTGTACATGATAAGTCCACAGGTAACACCATACTCAAATCTTTCAGCTTTTTGGTTAGGATCAGAAAGAAGACAAGGGTGCCTACTCTTACCACTTCTATTCAACATAGAGTTGGAAATCTTAGCCAGAACAATTAGAAATCAAAAGCATCCTAATCAAAATGAGTGAAGTAATACTGACTCTGTTTGCAATGCCATGCTCTCATATGCAGAAAACCCTAAAGAATCTACCAAAAAACCATTAGAACTGATAGTATCTTCAATAAATGGTGTTGGGAGAAGTGGATATTCACATGCAAAAGAATAAAATTGGACTCCTATCTTACAATTTACAGAAAACTCAATTCAAAATGGTATAAAAAGTTGTACGAAAGACCTGAAACCATAAATGTAGAAATAATATACAGGGAAATCTCCTTGATATTGATCAATGATTGTTTTGGATTTGAAAGCAGAAGCAAAGCAATAAAAGGAAAAAAAAAAAAACAAACAAACAAGTAGGACTATATCAAACTAAAAAGTTTCTGCACCAAAAAGGAAACTATAAAATAAAAAGGCATCCTACAGAATGAAAGAAAATATTTGCAAACCATATATCTGACAGTTAATATCCAAAATATGTAAGAAACACATACAACTCAATAGCAACAAAACCAGATAACTCAATTAAAAAAAATGGGCAAAGGACCTAAATAGACATTTTTCCAAAGTAGATGTACAAATGGTCAATAAGTACATGAAAGGATATGTATTATTACTAATAATCATGGAAATGTAAACCAAAACTATAATAAGCTATCTCTTCATACCTGTTAGAATGTTTATCATCAAAAACATAAAATGTATTTGTTGCCATGACAAAGTAACCACTTGAGCTGAAGCCAACATGGAAGGAACTGAAGTGTCCTACGATAGATGACTGGCTAAAGAAGCTGTGGTACATATATACAATGAAATATTATTCAGCCATAAGAAGAAATGAAATACTGCCATTTGCAACAACATGGTTGGACCTTGAGATAATCATGCTAAGCGAAATAAGCCAGACAGAAAAAGTTGAAAATCACATGATATCACTTATATGTGAGATATAAACCTGAAAGCAACAAATAAACAAGACAAACAGAGAGTCATGGACATGGACATGGACATAGACTAGTGATTACCAGAAGGTAGGGGTTGGGGAGGAGGGGGTAGGTAGGCAGTTAAAGGGTGTCAAATATAGGGGGTTAGGGGGAGGGTAAAGTGAGTTAAGGGGATCAAATATATGGTAGCTGAAGGAAACTGGACTTTGAGTGGTAAATGCACTATAGAATATACAGATGTCAAATTATAATGTACACCTGAAAATTATATAATTGTATTAACCAATGTTATCCCAATAAACTTAATAAAAGAACTATAAAAGGTAAAAAAAATGTTGTGAAGAAAAGAGAATCCTTGTACAGTAATGATGAAAATATAAATTGGTACCTCCTGTATGGAAAACAGTTTGAAGGTTCCTCAAAAATATAAAAATAGAACTACCATATGATCTAGCAATTCCTCTTCTGGGTATATATCCAAAGGAAATTAAAACACTCTCTTGAGGAGATATCTACACACCCATTCATAATAACATCTCTCAGCAAATTAGTAATAGAGGGAAACTTCCTCAACCTGATAATAAACAGCTACAAAACTTGATGCTTTCATCATAAGATGGAAACAAGTTAAGGATGTCTCCTCTCACTGCTACTATTCAATATTATACTAGAAGTCCTAGCTAATTTGATAAGCGCCCCCCCCCAAAAAAAAGAAAAAAAAGAAAAAAAAGAAAAGGTATACAGATTAGAAAGGAATATATAAACTGTCTTTACTCACAGATGACATGATTGTCTATGTAGAAAATCCCAAAGAATTAACTACAAAAAAATGAAAATAATACATAATTATAACAAGGCTGCAGAATACAAGGTTAATATATGAAATTCAATTGCTTTCTTAAATACCAGCAATGAACGATTGGAATTTGAAGTTTAAAACACAATATAATTTGCACTACCACTAATAAATAAAATGCCCACTAAAACACAATATTATTTATACTACCACCCAATAAATATATCTAAATGCATATGTACAAACTCTATATGAGGAAATGACAAAACTCTGATGAGAGAAATCGAAGAAATTCTAAATGAATGGAGATCTATTCCATGTTCATGGATAGGAAGAATCAATATCGTTGTCAGTTATTTCCAACTTGATATATAGATTCAATGCAACTCCTATCAAAATCTCAACAAGTTATTTGTGGATTTTGACAAACTTCTAAAGTTTATATGGGAAAAAAAGAACTTGAATAGCTAACAAAATCTCTTTTTTCCCATGGCTTTATTATTTATTTATTTACTTATTTATTTATTAATTTTAATTAAAGTTTGGTTGACATACAATATTATATTAGTTTCAGGCTTACAATGTCGTGATTCATCATTTATATATCTTACAATTGACCACCATGCTATGTCTAGTAACCATCTGTCATCATACAAAATTATTTTGATATTAATCACTATATTCCTTGTGCTGTACATTACATCCCCCATTTTATGGTTTTAAATCATAGACAGAAACACATCAGAATACTGGCACTATCTTCTTTCAAGATTTACTATAAGGTTACTGCCATCAAGACAGTTCAGTATCAACAAAGAAAGACAAATAGACCAATGTAACAGAATAGAGGCCCACAATAGAACCACAAAATTATAGTAAACAGGACTTTGACATAGGAACAAAGGGAAATCAATGGAGAAAGGATAGTCTTTTCAATAAATATGCTAGAAAAACTGGACATCTACTGCAAAAAAAAAAATCAAGACACAGACCTTATATCTTTCACAAAATAAACTCAAATGTCTCATAGACTTAGATGCAAAATTCAAACTAGAAAACTCCTAGCAGGCAATAATATAGGTGACCATTAGTTTAGTGATCAATTTTTAGGTAAAATGCAAAAAACGTCATCTTTGAAACACAAAACTGATAACTTGTACTTCATTAAAATTAACATATTTTGCTGTGAAAGCATTGATTAACAGAATTAAAGACAAGTCACAGACTGATAGAAAATCTGTAAAACGCACATGTAATAAAGGACTGGTAACCAAAATACACAAATAATTTTAAAACTCAGCAATAAGACAACAAAAATCCATTTACAAAATGGCCAAAAATGTGAACAGACTACTAACTAAAGAAGCTATTTAGATGGCAAATAAGTATTTGAAGAAAAAGCTCAATATTATATGTTAATAGAAAATTGCAAATCAAAACAATGAGATACTAGTCCACGGCTAACAGAATGGTAAGATCCTAACCACTGAGAACACCAAATGAAACATGAAGCATGAGAACTCTCACATACTGCTGGTAGGAATGCAAAATGGGAAAGCCTCTTTGGAAGACTGTTTCTTACAAAATTAAACATACTTTTACAAATGACCCAGCAAATGCACACCCTTGTATTCAACCAAAAGAGTTGAAAACATATGTCAACACAAAAATCTGCACACAAGTATTTCTAGCAGCTCTATTCATAATCTCCAAAATATGGAAGCAACTAAGATGTTCTTCATAGATTGAATGGATACGCAAACTGTGGTACATTCATTCAGTGGAATGTTATTTGGAATTAAAGATAAGTGAGCTATCAAATCATGAAAAGATATGGAGGATACTTAAATTCATATTGCTAAATGAAAGAAGCCAACCTGAAAATGTTGCATACTGTATGATTCCAATTATATGGCATTCCAGAAAAGGCAAAACTATAGGGACAGTAAAATGATCAGTGGTTGCTAGAGACCCAGTGGAAGGAATGAAAAGAGGGATGAATAGGTGAAGCACAGGGATTTTTAAGGCAATGAACCTATTCCATATAATACTTTAATGGTGGATACATATCATTATACACATGTCAAAATGAATAGAATGCACAATACAAAGAATGAAGTCTAATGTATTCTATGAACTATAGTTAATAATAACACATCACTATTGGTTCATCCATTGTAACAAACGTACCACACTAATGCAAGTTATTAATAATAAGGAAAATTGTATGGACAGGGAGAAGGAAAGATGGGTACTTTCTGGAAATAAAAAAAAATGAGCTAAGAAAAATAGAATGGATATTTAATATAAGGTGAACGGCAAGTGGAGGGGTACAATTTGTGTTCTGGGGACTGGAGGGTACTTGTAGACCAATGTTATAATGAGAGAGATTAGAAAGTAGTTTGGAACCAAATTGTGTAAGAATTCTAATACTGTGAAAAATAAATTCAAGATTTATTTTGTAGATATTAGAGATTTGTAAAGAATAATTTTTATTACAACTTTCTTCTATGAGGATATTTTCCTTTTAAAATTTTAAACTCTTTAATTCAGACTATTTTCTCCAAACAAGATCAAGTGAATTGATAAAAAATTAAATACAACTTTACCTTTTAAATAACACTGTAAAACTAGAAAACATGATTTCCCTAAGCCTAAAAATAAAGCTCTCCTTGGATCATCTGTGAGCTCAAAATTTCCCAGTGACATGGCTGTGAAAATTTTCTATTTTTAGAAATAACAACTGTCGAGTATTTTTGCTGCTGTTTATAACAATCTTGTTTAACTCTTCCACAAGCTGTGCAATGGTAAAAAACTAATCCAATGAAGATTTTTATTTTATAGCATACTCTACTTGGTCCTCACTATAACATTATGACCTTCCATTTTATCCTTGGTTTACTATAAATTATTCCTCAAATATTACAGGTTAAACAGTAATTTTTCACAGTGTGTCCATAAACCCCAATGTGTTTGCTCATTTCTTCATATTCTCCATTTCCACTATGTGCTTCTGCTTGGTCCAGACTATGATGTATGCTCAATATTAAGCCAATCACTATGGCCAGGAGAATGGAGTACTATGAGCAGACATTTGCATCAAATATGCCTTCTTCTGGTAGAGGGAAAAGTGGGATGAGCTCTACCAAAGTCATATATAAAAGCTTTCTATGGGAGATGATATTTTTTAGGCTACCAAAACTACAGGTTCCTATAGAAAATAAAGAATTAAGTATAATTATGGTTGGTAAACTTACTTTAACTTAGATATTAAGAATATAATGCTCAGTAATAAGGTCAAGATTACAGGGCCTAGCATTAGCATAGGGTAATCAGTCAACATAAAGTATTGCATTATTCAATTTATTCATTCAACAAATAGCTACTGAAAAGTTACTCTACAATCCTTACTAAAGTGCTGAAGGATAAAGAACTCTTTTTGCAGTCCCCTAACTGCAGATTTGAGTCTTTGAAAAGTTAAAAAATTGGTGAGTGATATCAGAAATATGGTGGAGTGAGAGTCGTCTCCAGATATCTCCCCTTGAAACAACAATAAGTTGAATACCTTAAACTCAAAAAAAAAAAGCAAAACAAAACAAAACACCGAAATTGTACACCAGCATATCTTAGCATTGGATCTGCGCATAAGAGCTACCACATGTCAGAACCCTGGGTGTCCAGCAGTGGATTGGGAGAAATAAAGCTGACTCTCCCAGCCAGAGCTCCCTGCAAAAGGAGAGGGAAATGAGAAGGTGCGGCCAGTTCCTTGAATAGCCCTACCTGGGAAAGCTGTGAGCTCCACACATCCAGCGGTAGGGCCAACTCATCAGGGAAGAAAGCAGAGAAGCAGGGATGGCAAAGAAACAACAGTTGATTTTTACCAGCCTTGGTTGCAAAACTGAGTCTGAGCCTCAGCCCCTATCCCCCATCTGAGAGGGACCCTCACCCATATCCTCCAAGATCGAACACCAGAGAGCCCTTGGGGAATCTGAGAAAATGCTACTGAAACTGTCGCTAACAAAGACAGGACTGAGAATGAGAATAGTGAGTATGACTAAAAACCTATCAGAAAAAAAAAAAGACATTATTAAGGCTTCATATAAAGAAGGGATCCAAGGGAATAGAAGCCACTGAATGAAAAGCAATAGAAAAACTCCTTCTTTGCAACAGGCTAAAGAGAGACCTTAATATAATAAATCTTCTTTCTGGAAAAACAAAAACAAAAACAATAAACTTCCATTAATGCCAAGGTGGAGAAATACTCTATTAAACACCATGAAAAACCAAGGTGAAAAGGCAGCTCAGAAAGAAAGAGAAAAATCTCCAGAAAATAAGCTTACAGACATAGAAATGTGTGACTTAAATGACAGAGAATTCAGGATGGTACTTTTGAAAAAACTTCAGTGAGCTCCGAAATGAGTCATATCAACAATTTCAGGAATTGAAAAAAAAAAAAAAAAACAACTGGATGAGCAGAATGAGTTCTTTAGCAAGATTGAAACCCTCAAAAAGAACTGAATAGAACTTCTGAAGATAAAGAACACACTGCAAAAATTGAAAAATGAAATAGCAAACTGGGGAAATAGAGTCGACCAAATGGAGGAATGGATCAGTGATACTGAAGACAAAATCTAGAAATAAATCAAAAGGAAGAAGAGAGAAACCGAAGAATGAAAAATAATGAAAGAAAAATTCAAGAACTAGCTGATACCACTAGGAGAGGAAACATAAGAATAATAGGCATTATCAAAGGCGAGGAAGAAGAACAGGGATTAGAAAGCATTTTCAGACAAATAGTTGATGAGAATTTACTAAATCTAAGGAATGAGCTGGAGTTTGGAATTCAAGAAGTCAACAGAACACCCAATAATCTCAACCTAAAAAGGCCTTTGTCAAGACACATTATATTAAAGTTATCAAAAATCAAAGACAAAGAGTATTCTCAGGGCAGCCAGGGAAAGAAGATAGTAACCGATAAAGAAAAACCCATTAGATGATCATTGGACTTCTCAGCACAAACCTTACAAGCCAGAGAGGAGTGGAATCAAATATTCAAACTATTAAATGAAAAGAACTACCAGCCAAGAATAATGTATCCAGCAAAGCTCTTCTTTAGATATGAAAAAGAAATAAAGACCTTTCCAGACATACAAAAATTGCGGGAATTCTCCACTATGAGGTCTACATTATAGGAAATACTGAAAGGGGTGAGTTCGCTTAAAACAAAATGACTAAAAAATACAGAATTAGGAGTAAGGTGACTAGAGGGAAACAGAAGCAGAAGAGTGGAACTCTGACTAAACACAAGGATTATAAGCTTAAACGATAAGAAGAGATTTGCTATAGCAAGATAGTAATGAACGTTCGACATACATACATAGGGACAAAATGAGACAACAATGACTGAAAAGGGGGGATTCAAAGATCTAAATTCACAAAGAGGAATGGAAATAAGGCATGCAGAGAATAAAATGGATGACTATATATATATTGTTTTTTTTTTCAATTCCTATACACACACACACACACACACACACATACACACACACACTATCCCTTACATTTTCATAATGGTAACCACTTGCCAAAACTTCAAAACTGAAGTATATAATATAAAACAAGAAGGACCAGAGAGAAAACCCACAAAAAACAACAAAAATAAAGAAAACAGAAACACAAGGACAAAGAAGCAATGGAAACACTGAGCTACCAGAAAGCAAAAGATAAAATGGCTATAAGAAGACTTCATATTTCAATAATTACCCTAAATGTAAATGGACTGAACTTACCAATAAAAAGGCATAGAGTTGCAAATTGGATCAAAAAACAAAACCCAACCATATGCTGCCTCCAGGAGACACATCTCAGTTCCAAAGACAAATATAGACTCAAAGTGAAAGGGTAGAAAATGATATTTCAAGCAAATGGCATTCAGAGAAAAGCAGGAGTAATGGTACCAACATCAGACGAAATAGACTTCAAAATAAAAAAGGTAAAGAAAGATACTGAGGGACACTTCATAATGATAATGGCAATCATTCAACAAGAAGATATAACACTTATTAATATCTATGCTCCCAATCAGAGAGCCCCGAATTATGTAAAGCTATTACTAACAGAACTAAAGGGAGAAATAGATCAAAACACTATCATAGTAGGGGACCTAAATAATCCACTGTCAAATATGCACATATTATCTAAACAGAAAATCAATAAGGAAATAACATCCTTAGATGATACTTTAGACCAACTGGACATAATTGACAATTACAGAGCCTTCCATCCCAAAACAGCGGCTTCTACATTCTTCTCTAGTGCACATAGAACATTCTCAAGGATTGACCACATACTGGGACACAGAGATAGCCTCAACAAGTATGAGAGGATTGAAATCATACCAACTATATTCTCTTATCATAATTCTTTGAAACTAGAGATCAACTGCAGAAAGAAATGAGGAAGAAACACAAATACATAGAGATTAAATGACATGCTACTGAAGAATAACTGGGTCAGAGACGAAATAAAAAGAGAGATCAAGAGATACATAGAAACGAGTGATAATGATAGAACATATCAAAACCTTTGGGACACAGCAAAAGCGGTCATAAGAGGAAAGTTCATATCATTACAGGCCTATCTCCAAAACTGAGCCCAAATAAACAACCTAACGCTTCATTTTACAAAAGTAAAATAGGAATAACAAATGAAGCCTAAAGTCAGCAGAAGGAAAGAAATAATAAGAATTAGAGCAGAAATAAATGAAATAGAAAACAGGAAAAAAACAATAGAAAAAAATAAATGCAACAAAGAGCTGGTTCTTTGAGAAGGTAAATAAAATTGACAAATCCCTGGCTAGATTCACAAAAGAAAAAAGAGAAAAGACACAAAATAAACAAAATCAAGGATTAAAGAGGAGAAATGAAGACAGACACCTCAGAAATATAAAGGATCATACAAGAATACTATGGAAAAGTATATAACACTGAATTTAATAATCTAGAAGAAATGGACCAGTACTTAGAAAAATACAATCTTTCTAACTGAATCAAAAACAACTGGGAAATCTAAATACACTGATCAGCAGTATGGAAATGGAAACAATCATCAAAAACCTACCAAAAAGTCAAAGTCCAGGAACAGATGACTTCACCAGTGAATTCTACCAAACATTCAAAGAAGATTTAATACATATTCTCCTCAAAATCTTCCAAAAAATGAAAGACAAGGCAATACTTTCCAACTAATTTTATGAGCCAATATTATACCAAAACCTGGTAAAGATAACACAAAAAAAGAAAACTACACACCGATATTTCTCATGAATACAAATGCAAAAGTCCTAAATAAGATACAAGCAAATTGAATACAGCAACATATTAAAAAAAATTATACACCATGATCAAGTTGGCTTCATCCTAGTGGCACAGGCATGGTCCAATATATGAAAATCGATTAATGTGATACACCACATAAACAAATTAAAAAAATAAGAATCATATGATCAAATCAATAGATGCAGAGAAAGCCTTTGAAAAGATAAGCATCGAGAGAGAAAAAATATGTAAATGATAGAGGCTCTGTTTATTCCTCTGGAGACCAAATCAAAGTTGTGATGGAAACAAGGAGCATACAAGAAGGAAAAATCCCCTGGGATGAACAAGCCATACAACTATGGAGAAATCCAAGAAATCACCCTGCAACGGTAGAAGGTAGAAAGGGGCGAGGATGCGGGGCTGCCCAGTCTCCAGCAGTTGAGTGAGACGGAGGCTGCGGTAGCAGCAGCTGCAGAAGTCTCTTAAAGGGGCCACATTCGCAAGTTGATTTTCGTGGTGATAGACCTGCTTGCTCTGAGCACCAGTGCTGTTTCGGCTGCATGCAAGGAGTACCAGGGACTTACAGGGAGACGTTGTGAGGGCTGAGCTGAGATTCACTCAGTACAGACAGAGTGAGGGCTGAGCTGAGATTCACTCAGTACAGAAGTTCTGGCATTATCCATTGTTACCTGTTGAGCACTCCCCCTTACCAGTGCGCCAGACACAGTGCCGCCATAGCCGTGACATCATCAAACTGGATAACAGAGTTTGCTCTGCCCAGAGGATGCCCTGAAACCGTGCCTACCCCAACTCAGGGCCCTGCCCAAACCACATCCAGGTAGATCCTCAGCAAATCAGGCCGGGAGACTTAGGAGCTTTGCTTAGTACATAGAAACAGACACAGAAAGACAGCCCAAATGGGAAGACAAAGAAGCAGAAGTCATATGAGAGCACAGGACAGAGATCCAGATATAATGGAGTCAAGTAATCTAACAGATGCAGAGTTCAAAACACTAGTTATAACAATGCTCAGTGAACTTTTGGGAAGTGTAGAGAACTTCAACAAAGAGATAAAAAACTTAAAAATGGAAATGGAAATTATAAAAGAGAAACAATCTGAAATGAAGTGCACATTATCTGATGTGAGAAGTATATTAAATGGAATAACCTAAGGAATAAAAAAAGTGAATAAAGAAGAGTATCAAATGCCTTATCTAGAGGACAGGAAAGCCAAGGATATGCAAACAGAACAGTAATAGGTAAGATGCCAAGACTTTAAAAATAATATAAGGAGAATATGGGACCCTATTAAGGGTCCAAATATTTGTCTGATGGGTATAACTGAAGAAATTCAAGATGTTGAACAGCTGTTTGAAGAAATAATTATGGAAAACTTCCCTAATCTGGTGAAGGAAATGGACATAAAACCCTAGGAATGTTAGAGAATTCCAAAAATAAGAGATCCAAAGAGGCCCACAACAAAACACATCATAATTAAAATGACAAAGGTTAAATACAAAGAAAGGATATTAAAAGCAACAAGAGAGAAACACATAGTTACTTATAAGGGAACACCCATAAGACTGGCAGCTGATTTCTCAAAAGAAATTATGCAGGACAGAAGGGCTTGGCAAAAAATATTTGACAGGATGAAGACCCAGGATCTACAACCAAGGATACTTAATCCAGCAAAGCTATCATTTAGAGTTGAAGGACAGATAAAGAGCTTCCCAGACAAAAATAAGCTAAAGATATTTATCACCACCAAGCCAGTATTACAGGAAATGTTGGAGGGACTTCTTTAAGAAAAAAATAAAAAAGAAAAACACGTATTGAAAACAGGAATAAATAATTGTAACAACTACATTCCTATCAATAAGTACCTGAAATGGAAAAGAATTAAGTGCTCAACCAAAAGATAGAGTGGCTGAAGGGATGAGAAAACAAGACCCCTACATATAAAAAGGAAGGGGGAGGAAAAATATATCGCTGTGAGGGACGTAGAACGTATTTAAGTCAGACAGAAAAAGATAAACACTATATGATTTCACTCATATGCAGAATCTAAGGAATAAAAAGAATAAATTAATCAAAAACATTCACAAATATACTGGACAATTTGGTGACACACAGAGGGAAAGGGTGTGTGAGGGGCTGGGAAAATGGAGTGAAGAGTTAAAGAAGTAGAAATTAGTAGCTGATGGATGGTCACAGGGATGGGGAGCATGGCATAGGGAATGCAGTTAGCACTAATACGTTGGACAGGTGGAGGGTCAAGGGAGGGTGGGAGAAATATGGGGGGTCATTTTATGAAATATATAGATGTCCAATGTACTGTATACTTGAAACTTATCAAAATAAATAAATTTTTTTAAAAGATGGTTTTTGGTTCCAAGTTAATACTATACATGCTATTAAGGAAGGAAAAAAAAAGGGACAGAATCCATTTATGATAAAAACACTTAAGAAAATCAGTATAGAAGGAAAGTACCTTAACATAGTAAAGGCCATATATGACAAACCCTCAGCCAACATTATACTTAATGGTGAAAAACTAAAAACTTTCCCTTTCGGTCAGGAACAAGGCAAAGCCGTCCAATATTGCCACTGTTATTCAATATATCATTGGAGGTACAATCAGGAAGAGAAAATATAAAAGGCATCCAAAGAGGAAATGAAGAAGTCAAACTGTCACTATTTGCAGAAGACATGATTCTCTACATAGAAAACACTAAAGACTCCACAAGAACGCTACAATTGTTTTAGAAAGAATAAAAATACAGTAAAGTTTCTGGATACAAAATCAATTTTCGAAAATCTAAAGGTTTCTTACACTCTAATAGTGAAGTCTCAGAAAAAAGAAGTGGAAAAAAATAATTCCTTTTGCAATTGCAAGAAAAAGAATAAAATAACTAGGAATCAACCTAACAAAATATGTGAGAGACCTACATAATAAAAACTATAAGACCTTATTAAAAGAAATTGAAGAAGATACAAAGAAATGGAAAGATATTCCGTATTCTTGGATTGGAAGAATCAACATAGTTAAAATGATCATATTACCTAAAGCATTATACAGAGTTAATGCAATTCTCATCATAAAAACTACTAGCATTTTTTAAAGAAATTGAACAAAAAATTAATGATTTGTATGGCAGCACAAACCTCGAATTGCCAAAGCCATTCTGAGAAAAAAGGAGGAGGCCAAAGGCATCACTCTGCCCAACTTCAATTTATACTACAAAGATACAGTAATCAAAACAGCATTGCATTGGCAGAAAAACAGACACATGGGCCAGTAGAACAGAATCAAGAGTAAACTCATAAGTAAACTCAAGAAGTAAACTCATATTTATATGGGCAAATAATTTTCGACAAAAAGCTAAAAACATAGAGTGGAGAAAGGAAAGCCTCTTCAATAAATGGTGCTGGGAAAACTGAAAAACCACCTACAAAGGAATGAAACTAGACTGTTGTCTATCACCACACACCAAATTAATTCAAAATGGATTAAGGATCTAAATATAAGACTTGAAACAATAAAATGCATAGAAAACATAGGAACTAACTAATGGACCTTGGGCTTAAAGAGGATTTTATGAATTTGACCTAAAAGGCAAGGAAAGTAAAAGCTAAAATAAATGAATGGGACTACATGAAACTTAACAGATTCTGCTCAGCAAAAGAAACTATCAACAATGTAAAGAGACAACCATCTGAATGGGAAAATATATTTGTAAGCAATGCTTCTGATAAGAGCCTAATATCCAAAATATACAAAGAACTCATAAAACTCAATAACAACCAAAAAGCAAATGATCCAATCAAAAAATGGGCAGAGGACCTGAACAGACTTCTCCCTAGAGGACATACAAATGGCCAACAAATATATGAAAAGATGCTCAACATCGCTAGCTATTAGGGAAATGCAAATCAAAACCACAATGAGATACCATCTCACACCTGAACAGGACAAGTAATAACAAATGTTAGAGAGGATGCGGAATAAAAGGAACCCTCATACACTGCTGGTGAAACTGCAAATTGGTACAGCCAGTATGAAAAACAGTACAGTGGTTCCTCAAAAAACTAAGACTTGATCTCCCATATGATCTAGAAATCCCTCTACTGGGTATTTAACAAAATACTTGAAAACCCATATCCAAAAAGATATTTACACATCGATGATCATAGCAGGATTATTCATGGTGGCCAGGACATGGAAACAACTGAAGTGTCCTATGATAGATGATTGGATAAAGAAGCTGTGGTACAATGGGGAAGATGGCGCACTAAGTAAAAGCAGGGTTTGTCTCCTCCCAGGTCCACATTGAAATTACAACCAAATTGGAAATAATCAACATGGGAATCATTTGAAGTCCAGCTGATCATAACACCTACAACTGATAACATAAAGGAGCCACATTGAAGCTGACTCAGCATAGGCCACAACTATCTGCGAATCTCTTTGTAGTTCTCACCGGGTAGCCCTGAGCAATCGAAAACAGCAGCTGACCTTGGCCTACGGGGGAGACCCTCCCAAGGGGCCACAATCAAATGCATCTGGAGGCTGGCAACAGACCACAACAGAGCAACTCCCGACTAGTCCCATTAGTGCTACATGCAAAGAGTGGTTGTAACAAGTACACAAGCCTCCAAGGGAAAATCCCACTCAGTGAGGTCAGACTCCACACAACAACTCTTATCCTGAGGGTTCAGCCAATTCCCACAGCCTGAACGTTAATCCTACCCACTGATATACTAACAACAATAAAGACTTAGCAACAACAGAAGATCACACACAACCCAAACAAACATCATGTCCAGAGCCCCTGGCATAGGGGATCAGGGAGAGTGTGCCACTGGGCCGCACAGGACACTTTCTACATTAGGCCATCTGGCCAAGGCTGAGAGACAAAAGAAATATTCCTGACACATAGAAACAATCACAGAGAGGCCAATAAAATGAGAAAACAAAGAAATATGCCACAAAAGAAATAACAGGAGAAAATTCCAGAAAATAAGCTAAATGAAATGGATGCAAGGAATCTACCAGAGACAGAGTTTAAAATTATGTTTAAAAAGATGCTCAACAAACTTATGGAGAGAATGGATGAGCACGATGAGAACTTCAACAGAGAGATAATAAGCATAATAAACGAAATAGAAACCATAAAAAAGAACCAGACAGAAATGAAAAATACAATAACTGAAATGAAGAATATACTAAAAGGATTGAACAATAGATTGGACGAAGTAGAACATCGAATCAGTGAATTGGAAGACAAAGTAGCAGAATACACTCAATCAGTACAACAAAAAGAAAAAGGAATTTTAAAAAATGAGGATTGCTTAAGAGACTTCTGGGACACCATGAAGCATAAAAATATCTGGATTATAGGAGTGTCTGAAGAGGAAGAGAGAGAGCAAGGGATTGAGACTCTATTTGAAGAAATAATGACAGAAAACTTCCATAACCTGACCAAGGAATTAGACGTACAAGTTCAGGAAACACAAAAGGTCCAAAAGAAGAGGAATTCAAACAGACTTACACCAAGACACATCATAATTAAAATACCAAAGGTCAAAGACAAAGAGAATCTTAAAAGCAGCAAGAGAAAAGAAGCTAGTTACTTAAAGATACTCCCTTAAGAATGTCTGCTGATTTTTCAATGGAAACTTTGCAGGCCAGAAGAGACTGGTGATAAATATTCAAAGTTATGAAAAACAAGAATCTACAACCAGGAATACTCTACTCAGCAAGGCTTTCGAGTCAAATGGAAGGTGAAATAAAGAGCTTCTCACACAGGAAAAAGCTTAAGGAATTCATCACTAACCAGCCAGCATTACAAGACATGTTAAAGGGACTTCTGTAAAAAGAGAAGGGGTAAAAAGGAAAATAGAAATAATAAATATGAAAAATAAAATAACAATAAAATGGCAGTAACAATGTGCCTATCAGTAATCATTTTAAATGTAAACGAATTAAATGCTCCAATCATAGGGTAACCGAATGGATAAGAAAACAAGACCCATGCATATACTGTCTACAAGAAATCCACTTCAGATCAAAAGATACACAGAATGATAGTAAAGGGTTGGAAAAAGATATTTCATGCAAACAGAAATGGAAAACAAAAGCCGGGAGAGGAGTACTTAGATCAGAAAAAATAGTTATTAAAACAAAGGCTATAATAAGAGATAAAAAGGGCATTACGTAATAATAAAGGGATAGATAAATCAAGAGGACATAACCCTAGTAAACACATATGCACTCAATATAGAAGCACCTATGTACATAAAGCAATTATTGACTGACATAAAAGTAGAGATCAGTAGTAATACACTCATAGTAGGAGATTTTATCACCCCATTGATACCAATGGACAGATCTTCTAGGCAAAGAATCAACAAGGAAACAGTAGGCCTAAAAGACACACTTGAACAGATGGATTTAATAGATATTTTCAGAGCATTTCACCCCAAAGCAGCAAATTATATATTCTTCTCTAGTACACATGAAACATTTTTAAGGAACAACCACACGTTAGGACACAAATCAAGTTTCAGTAAATTGAAGAAGATTGAAATCATATCAACCATCTTCTCTGATCACAATGGTATGAAACTAGATATCAACTACAAGAAAAGAACTGGAAAATACAGAAACATATGGAGGTAAATAATATGCTACTAAATAATGGATGTGTTATTAATGAGATCAAAGAAGAAATCAAAGGATACCTAGAGACAAAGAAAATAAAAACACGATGACTCAAAATTTATGAGACACAGTGAAAGACTTCCTAAGAGGGAAATTCATAGCAATACAGGCCAACCTCAAGAAACAAGAAAAAGCTCAAATAAACAATCTAACCTTACAATTAAAAGAACTAAAAATAAAAAAAATAAAAAAATAAAAAAATAAACAGCAAACAAAGCCCAAAGTGAGGAAGGAAATAATAACGATCAGAGAGGAAATAAACGAAATAGAGTCTAGAAAAACAATACAAATGATTAATGAAATCAAGAATTGGTTATTTGAAAGGATAAACAAAATTGACAGACCTTTAGCCTCATCAAGGAATAAAGAGAGAGGACTCAAATAAAATCAGAAATGGAAGAGGAGAAATAACCATGAACTCCAAAGAAATATAGTGGGTCATAAGGAAATACTAGGAGCAATTATACACCAATGAAATAGACAATCTGGAAGAAATGGACACATTTCTGGAAACATACAATCTCCTAAGACTAAGTCAAGAGGAAACAGAAAATCTGAACCAACCAGTGAAAAAGAATCAGTCATCAAAAACCTCCCCAAAACATAAAAGTTCTGCACCACATGGCTTCATAGGTAAATTTTACCAAAATTTCAAAGAATTATCACCTATTCTTCTCAAACTATTCCAAAAAACACAAGAAGAGGGAAGGCTTCCTAACTCCTTTTATGAGGCCACCATTACCTTGAGTCCATAGTCAGACAAAGATATTACAAAAATAAAAAATAAAAAATCTATAGGCTGATATCTCTTATGAAGGTTCATGCAAAAATCCTTGGCAAAATATTAGCAAACCAAATTCAGCAATACATTACAAATATCATACACCATGATCAAGTTGGATTCATTCCTGGGATGCAAGGTTGGTTCAATATCCACATAATCAATTAGTGTGATACCCTACATTAACAAATCAAAAGATAAAAACCATATGATCATATCAATAGATGCAGAAAAAGCATTCAACAAAATCCAGCATCCATTTATGAAAAAAAACTCTCAGTAAAGTGGGAATAGAGGGAATGTACCTCAACATAATAAAGGCCATATATGAAAAATGTACAGCGAACATCATACTCAATGAGGAAAGGCTAAAAGCATTTTCCTTAAGATCAGGTATAAGATAAGGATGCCCACTTTCGCCACTCCTCTTCAACATTGTATTAGAAGTCTTAGCCACAGCAATAAGACAAGAAAGAGAAATAAAAGGCATCTGAATTGGAAAAGAAGTAAAACTCTCATTATTTGCCTATGACATGATACTATGTATAGAGAACCCTAAAGATTCCACCAAAAAACTGTTAGAAGTGATCAATGAATTCAGTAAGGTAGCAGGTTGCAAAATAAATATTCAAAAGTCAGTGGCATTTTTATACAGCAATGATGAACTTTCAGAAAGAGAAATTAAGAAAACAATCCCATTTACAATTGCATCAAAAATTATAAAATATCTGGAAATTAAATCAACCAAAAAAGCAAAAGACCTGTTTTCAGAAAATTATAAGTCATTGAAAAAAGAAACTGAAGAATATACAAATAAATGGAAGCATATACCTTGTTCATGGGTAGGAAGAATCAACATCATTAAAATGCCCATACTACCAAAAGCAATCTATTGATTCAATGTAATCCCTATCAAAATACCAATGGCATTTTTCAAAGAGGTAGAACAAATAATCCTAAAATTTATATGGAGTCATAAAAAAAAAAAAAAAAAAAACACGGAATAGCCATGGCAATTTTGAGAAAGAACAACAAAGTTGGAGGTATCACACTACTCTATATCAAACTATACTATAAGGCTACAGTAATCAAAACAGCATGGTACTGGCATAAAAACAGATACATTGATCAATGAAACAGAATAGAGAGCCCAGGAATAAATCCATGCCTATATGCTCTTTCTTTCCTTTCTTTCCTTCCTTTCTCCCTTTCTTCCTTTCTTCCTTTCTTCCTTTCTTCCTTTCTTCCTTTCTTCCTTTCTTTCTTCCTTTCTTCCTTTCTTCCTTTCTTTCTTTGGTGTCAATAAGGTGTTAAAGTCCCTACAATGACTGCATTATTGTTGACCACTCCTTTATGCTGGTCAGTATATGCTTTATATATTTAGGTGATCCTATGATGGGTGTATAAATGTTTACTAGAATTATGTCCTGTCATTGTATGAATCCCTTTATCATTATGTAATGCCCTTCTTTGTCTCTTATCATAGCCATTTTAAAGTCTATTTTGTCTGATATAAGCATTGCTTTCCCAGTTTTTAATTTCATTTCCATTTGTATGAAATACCTTTTTCTATCTCTTTATGTTCAGTCTGTCTGTTTTTCAATCTGAAGTAGGTCTCTGTAGACAGTATATGTATGGGTCTTGTTTTCTTATCCATTCAGCTACCATATGGGTTTTGTTGGAGCATTAGATCTATTTACATTTAAGGTAATTATTGAGAGTGACAGTAGAAACAAGGCGGAGTGAGAGACGTCCCCATATCTCTCCCCTTGAAACAATAATAAAGTGAACATCTAAAACTCAACAAAAACCACCCAATCAGCACACCAGCATGTCTGAGAGTGGGATCTGTGCGTAAGAGCTACCACGGGTCAGAACCCTGAGAATTGAGTGGTAAACAGGGAGAAACAAAGAAGCTGCCTCTTGCAGCTGGAGCTCCTTGCAAGAGTGGGGGGAAGGGAGAAGATGCGGCGGGTTCCCTTAAAAACCCTGCCTGAGAGAACTGTGAGCTCCACTCAGCGATACTGCCAAAGGATCACAGAAGAAAGCAGAGAAAAGTGGACACAGAAAAGTGGGGACAGCAGAGAAGCAACAGTTTATTATTACCAGCCACGTCTGCAAAGCACAAGGCAGAGCTGCAGCCCACATCTCCAATTCCAGAGGGACCCTCCACCCATAACCTCCAACAACAAACACCGCAAAGATCCAGGGGAATCTAAGAAAATGCTCCTGAAACAGTCGCTAACACTGACAGGGACTGAGAATGAGGGTAACAAGCGTTATTGAATGTTTATAAGGAAAAAAAAAGGCATTGTTAAGACTTTATTAAAAGCAGGGACCCAAGAGGCTTGGCCACCACTTAGTGGAAACGAAAAGAAAAATGTCTTCTTTGCAAGAGGCTAAAGAGAGAACTTTATATAATAAGTCTTCCTTCTGGGGAAAAAAAAAAAAAAAGAAGCAGAATATACTTTCATTAAAGCCCAGGTGGAGAAATAGTCCTTTAAAAACCATGAACAACCAAAATGACAATGAAGCTCAGAAAGAAAGAGAAAAATCTCCAGAAAAGAAGCTTAAAGACATAGAAATGTGTGACTTAAATGACAGATTTAGGATAGTATTCTGAAAAAACTAAATGAGACCCAAACTATTAATTTCAACAATTTCAGGAATTGAAAAACAAACAAACAAACAAACAAACAAACAAAACAACAACAACAACAAAAACTAGATGAGCAGAAAGAGTTCTTTAGCAAGGAGATTGAAACCTTCAAAAGGAACCAAATAGAACTTCTGGAATTGAGGGACACACTGAAAGTGATGAAAAATAAAATAACAAGCTTGGTAAATAGAGTCAACCAAATGGAGGAAAGGATAACTGATATCAAAGACAGAAGTCTAGAAATAAATCAGAAGAAAGGAAAGAAACCAAAGAATGAAAAAGAATGAAAAAGAAATACAAGAACTAGCTGATACCATCAGAAGAGAAAACAAAAGAACAATGGGCATTTTTCAAGAGGAATATATATATGAAACTATCCTCTAAATATTTGTAATGGTAATCACATGCCAAACATTCAGAACTAAAATACATAATATAAACAAAGAAGTACCAGAGTGAAAACTGACAAAATTCAACCAAAATTAAAACAAACAAACAAACAAACAAACAAACAAAAAGACACACAATGACAAGGAAGCAATGGAAACACTGAGCAACCAGAAAGCAAAAGGTAAAAAGGCTATAAGATAACTTCATATTTCAATAACAACCCTAAACATAAATGGACTGAACTCACTAAAAAAAAAAAAAAAAGGCAAAGTTACAGATTGGATTAAAAAAAAAACAAAACCCAACTATATGCTGCCTCCAGGAGACACATCTCAGTTCCAAAGACAAATATAGAGTCAAAGTGAAAGGGTAGAAAATGATATTTCAAGAAAATGGCATTCAGAGAAAAATGGGAGTAGCGATACTAATATCGGATGAAACAGACTTCAAAATAAAAAAGGTAAAGAAAGATATTGAAGGACATTTCATAATGATAAAAGGAATCATGCACCAAGAAGATATAACACTTTTTAATATCTATGCTCCCAATCAGGGAGCCCCGAAATATATAAAGCAATTACTAAAGGAAGAAACAGACCAAAACACTATTGTAGTAGGGGACGTAAATGTCACACCGTCAAATATGGACAGATCATCTGAACAGAAAATCAATAAGGAAATATCATCTGTAAATGACACATTAGAACAACTAGACATAATTGACATTTATAGAGCCTTTCATCCCAAAACGGCTGCTTATACATTCTCCTCTACTGCACATGGAAAATTCTCAAGGATTGACCACATACTGGGACACAGAGATAGCCTCAACAAATATAAAAGGGTTGAAATCATACCAGCCATATTCTCTAATCATAATACCTTGAAGCTGGAGATCAAATGTAAAAAGAAAGCAGGAAGAAGCACAAATAAACGGAGTTCAACAACATGGCACTAAAGAATGACTGACTCAGAGAAGAAATAAGAAAAGAGAGATCAAGAGATACTAAGAAAGGAATGATAATGATAGTGCAACATATCAAAACTTTTGAGACATAGCAAAAGTGGTCATAAGAGAAAATTTCATATCATTACAGACCTATCTCCAAACACAAGACTGAGCCAAAATAAACAACCTAACTAGAAAGGAAAGAGCAAATGAAGCCCCAAATCAGCAGAAGGAAAGAAATAATCAAAATTAGAGCAGAAATAAATGAAATTGAAAACAAAACAAACCAACAAAAACAATCAAAGAAATAAATACAACGAAGTGCTTGATCATTGAGAAGGTTAATAAAATTGAGAAACCCCTTGCTAGACTTACTAAAGAAAATAAAATAAAGAACACAAATAAAATAAGAGGTGAAAAAGGAAAAATTACACCGCAGAAATACAAAGGATCATAAAAGAATACCACAAAAAAGTATATAACACCAAATTTCATAACCTAGAAGAAATGGACCAGTACTTAGAAAAATACAACCTTCCTAGACTGAATGAAGAAGAATTGGAAAATATAAATAGACCAATCAGCAATATGGAAATTGAAAGAATCAACAAAATCCTACCAAAAAGTAAAAGTCCAGGACCAGATGGCTTCACCAGTGAATTCCACCAAACATTTAAAAAAGATCTAATAGCAATTCTCCTCAAAATCTTCCAAAAAATTGAAGAAAGGCAATAATTCCCAACTCATTATATGAGGCCAATGATACTCTTATACCAAAACCTGGTAAAGATAACACACAAAAAAAGAGAACTACACACCAATATCTTTCATGAACACAGATGCAAAAATCCTAAATAAGATACTAGCAAACCGAATACAGCAACATATTAAAAAGATTATTCACACAACCAACTGGACTTCATCCCAGAGGCACAGGGATGGTTTGACATACGCAAATAGATTAATGTGATACACCACATAAACAAATTAAAAAATAAGAATCATGTGATCAATAGATGCAGAAAAAGCCTTCGACAAGATACAGCAATTATTTATATTAAAACACTTAACAAAATCAGAATAGAAGGAAAGTACCTTAACATAATAAAGACCATATATGACAAACCCTCAGCCAACATTATACTTAATGGTGAAAAACTAAACTCATTCTCTCTAAGATCAGGAACAAGGCAAGGCTGTCCAATATCGTCACTGTTATTCGATATAACATTCAAGGTCCTAGCAAGTGCAATCAGACAAGAGAAATACATAAAAGGCATCCAAATAGAAAACGAGAAAGTCAAACTGTCACTATTTGCAAATGACATGATTCTCTATATAGAAAACCCTAAAGACTCCAGAAGAACTCTTCTAGAAACAATAAACAAAACAGTGTCTCTGGATACAAAAATCAATGTTCAAAAATACATAGCTTTCCTATACTCCAATAATGAAGTGTCAGAAAAAGAAGTGGAAAAAATAATTCCTTTTGCAATTACAACAAAAAGAATAAAATACCTAGGAATAAATTTAACGAAACATGTGAAGGACTTATATAATGAAAACTACAAGATCCTATTAAAAGAAATCGATGAAGATACAAAGAAATGGAAAGATGTTCCGTGATCTTGGATTGGAAGAATCAACATAGTTAAAATGACCATATTAGTTAAAGCATTATACAGATTTAATGCGATCCCCATCAAAATCTCATTGGCATTTTTTAAAGAAATAGAATAAAAAATCATCAGATTTGTATGGAAGCACAAGAGACCCCGAATTGCCAAAGCCATATTGAGAAGAAAGAACAAGGCTGGAGGCATCATGCTGCTTGACTTCAAATTATACTACAAAGTGACAGTAATCAAAACGGCATGGTATTGGCAGAAAAACAGACACACAGACCAGTGGAACAGAATCGAGAGTCCAGAAGTAAACTCATATTTATATGGGCAAATAAGTTTTGACAACAAACAAACAAACAAACAAACAAACAAACAAACATACAGTGGAGAAAGGAAAGCCTCTTCCATAAATGTTGCTGGGAAAACTGGAAAGCCATCTGCAAAAGAATAAAACTAGACTGTTGTCTATCACTACACATCAAAATTAACTCAAAATGGACCTGAATATAAGACCTGAAACAATAAAATACATAGAAGAAAACAAAGGAACTAAACTCAAGAACCGTGGACTTAAAAGAGGATTTTATGAATTTGACCTCAAATGCAAGGGAAGTAAAAGCTAAAATAAATGAATAGGACTACATCAAACTAAAAGGCTTCTATCAACCAAATAATTCGTCAAGAAGGTAAAGAGAGTACCATCCAAATGGGGAAAATATATTTGCAAGCAACACTTCCGATAAGGGCCTAATATTGAAAATATACAAAGAACTCTTACAACTCGATAACAGCATAAAAACAAATGATCCAATCAAAAAATGGGCAGAGTACCTGAACAGACACTTCTCCCTAGAGGACATACAAATGGCCAACAAATATATGAAAATATACTTGACATCGCTAGCTATTAGGGAAATGCAAATCAAAACCACAATGAGATACCATCTCACACCTGTTAGAATAGCTATAATCAACAGGACAAGTAATAACAAATGTTGGAGAGGACGTGGAAAAAACGAAACCCTCATACACTGCTGGTGGGACTGCAAATTGGTATAGCCACTATGGAAAACAGTATGGAGGTTCCTCAAAAAACTAAGACTTGATCTACCATATGATCCAACAATCCCTCTATTAGGTCTTTACCCCCAAAGACTTGAAAACCCATATCCAAAAAGATATTTACACACTGGTGTTCATAGCAGCATTATTCACAGTGACCAGGACGTGGAAGCAACTGAAGTATCCTACGATAGATGATTCGATAAAGAAGCAGTGGTACATATATATAATGGAATATTACTCAGCCATAAGAAGAGATGAAATACTGCCATTTGCGACAACATGGATGGACCTCAAGATAATCACGCTAAGCGAAATAAGCCAGACAGAAAAAGTTGAAAATCACACGATATCACTTATATGTGAGATATAAACCCAAAAGCAACAAATGGCTATGACAAAGAAACAGAGACTCATGGACATGGACTATAGATTAGTGGTTACTAGAGGGTATGGGGTGGTGGAGGAGGGGAGAGGTAGACTGGGTAAAGGGGGTCAAATATATGGGAATAGGAGGAGGGTGAACTAGGTAAAGGGGATAAAAATATATGGTAGCTGAAGGAAACTTGACTTTGTGTGGTAAACACAGAATAGAATATACAGATGTCAAATTATAATTTACACCTGAAAATTATATAATTGTATTAAACAATTTTACCCCAATAAACTAAATGAAAATTTTTAAAAAATTAAAATTAGAACCGGCAATTTCATTTCTTTCATATCTACTCAAAAAATTGAAATCAAGGTCTCAAAAAGACATTTGTACACCCATATTCATAGCAGCACTATTCATATTAGGTAAAAAATAGAAGCAACCTAAGTGTCTGTTGATGGATGAATTGATAAGTAAAATTTCTTCTATTTTTACTTAGTATAAACACAAAATGGAATATTATTTAGCCTTAGGAGGAAAATTCTGATACATGCTACAACATGGAGGAAACTCAACATTTCGTTAAGTGAAATATGCCAGTTACAAAAAAAATTGTATAATTCTACTTGTATAAGATAGTTAGAGTAATCAAAATTATAGAGGTGGAAAGTACAATGTATTTGCCAGGGGCTGAGAGGAGAGGAGAATGAGTATAGTCTTTTAGTTTTACAAGATAGGAAGAACAATGGAAAAGAAGGTGGGTAGTGATGATTGCACCACTTATGAATGTATTTAAGATCACTGAACTGTACACATAAAAATGGTTAAGATGGTAATTTTTTATGTTATATGAATTTTACAATAAAAATAAAAAAATAAGATATCTACCCTATTAACAGATTTTAAGTTTACAGTACATTATTAATTCTAAGAACAATATTATACAGCAGGTCTCTATAACTTTTTCACCTTGCATGACTGACACTTTATACCCATTGAACAGCTAGTCCTCATTTCCCTACTTCTCACAGGCCCTGAAAACCAGTTTGACTTTCTGCTTCATGCATTTGACTATTTTAAATACCTCATATAAGTGGAATCATGCAGCATTTATTTTTCTGTGACTGTCTTATTTTACTTAGGATAATGTCCACAAAGTTCATCCATATTGTAGTTTATGACAGGATTTCTTTCCTTTTTTTGGCTGAATAATATTCCTTTGTATGTATATTACATTTTCTTTCTCCATTTATCTGTCAATGGACATTTAAGTTATTTCCAACTTTTGGTTATTGTTAATGATAAGGCAATGAACACAAGAGTGCAGATATCTCGACATTCTTATTTCAATTATTTTGAATAAAAACCAGAAATTAGACTGCTACATCATATGGTAGTTCTATTTTTAATTTTTGGTGGAACCTTCATATTGTTTCCCATATCAGCTACACCATTTTACATTAAGACCATATCCTCACTAACACTAGCCATTTTTTTTATAATAGGCATTATGACAGGTGTGAGGTGATATTTCCTTGTGGTTTTGCATTTCCATGATTTTTAGTTATGTTTAACATCTTTTCATATATCTGTCTTTAATTTGTATGTCTTATCTGGAGAAATGTGTATTCAAGCCTTTTAGCTACATTTTAATCAGGTTATTTGCTTTTTTGTATCGAGTTTAAGAGTTCCATATATATTTGGGATATAACTCCTTTTCATATATATGATTTACAGATAATTTCTCCTATTCTATAAGTTGTCTTTACACTCCTTTGATTGTTTCTGTTGCTGTGCATAAGCTTTTTAATTTTAAATAATCCCACTTGTATATTTTTGTTTTTGTTGCCTGTGCATTTGGTGTCATCTGTAAGAAATAATTGCCAACAGCAATGTTTTTATGGGCCAAAGTTTGTGTCCTCCCAAATTTACATGTTGAAGCTCTAAGCCCCAGTGTGATATTTGGAAGTGATTCCTTTGGAAAGTAATTAGGTTTAGATTAAGCCATCAAGGCAAGACCCATATGATGGAATTAGTGCCCTTATAAGAAGATAAAGATACCAGCTCCCCCACTCTGCCTCTGTCTCTTCTTCCCTCCCCTTCTCTTTATTTCTTTCCCACTCCATCTCTGTCTTTCTACACACATGCACTGAGGATATGCTATGTGAACATAAACAGTAAAAAAGGTGGGCACTTGCAAGTCAGGAAGCAGGCCCTCACAAAACAAGTGAATCTGCCAGCATATATATAATTATGAACAGAATGTTGGTAGAAATATGAACGTTAAAGACTATTCTGATCATGTCTCAGAATGAAATTTGTTATAAAGTAGAAAAGAAATTGGCTACATTGTGTTCATGGTCTAGTGGTTTTTGAAGGAATAACTTGCAAGCAATAAAATTGGATATTTAGCTGAAGAGATTTATATGCAAAATGTTGGAAGAAAAAGCAAAGTTCCTCTGTCTACTTATGGTAAAATGAAGGATGAAGAGAATAAATTGAAGGAATTGTTAATCAGAAAGGAATCAGAAATAAAGGTGGGTAAATTTTCACCCCGTCCCTCTTGCAAAAATGAGAAAGGTGTTTGGAAGAGAACGCCAAGAGTATGGCTGACCATTTGATTAAGAGATTAGTGTGAGTGTGAACCACAGACCTATTCAGCCATATCAATAGATGCCAGGAATAGAGATGGGACTATACTAGAAATGGCATTAGCAATTTGACCAAAAAGTCTCAGATTTCACCTACTCTGGGTAAATAACAAGGAATGGGAGTGCAGAATCATATGGTAAAAATATATTTAGTTGTGTAAGAAATCATCAAACTGTCTTCCATCATGGTTGTACCATTTTGCATCCCAACCAGCAGTGTATGAGTGTTACTGTTGCTCCAAATCCTCACCAGTATTTGGTGTTGTCATTGTTCCAGATTTTGGCCATTCTAATAGGTAGGTAGTGGTACTGCATTTTTTAGATTTACATTTCCCTGATGACATATGGTGCAAAGCATCTTTTCATATGCTTAATTGCCATCAGTATATATGCTTTGGAGAGGTGTCTGTTAAGGTCTTTGGCTCATTTTAATTGAGTTGTTTTCTTATTATTGAATTTTAAGAGTTCTTCGTATATTTTGAATAATAGTTCCTTGTAAGATGTGATTTTTGTAAATAGTTTCTTCCAGTCTGTGGCTTGTTTTTTAATTCTCTTGATATTGCTTTTGCAAAGCAGAAGTTTTAAATTTTAATGAATTCTAGCATATTTCTTTCATGAATTATGTCTTTGGTGTTGCATCTAAAAGGTCATCACCATTCTCAAGGTAATTAAGTATTCTCTTATTTTATTTCCTATTAGTTTTATAGTTTTGTGTCTTATATTTAGGTCTATGATCCACCTTGAGTTCATTTTTGGGAAGGCTGTAAAGTCTGTGTCTTGATTAATTTTTTAATGTGGATGTCCAGTTGTTCTAGCACCATTTGTTGAAGACTATCTTAGCTCTATTGTATTACCTTTCCTCCTTTGTCAATGATTAGTTGACTATATTTATAGGAGTCTATTTCAGCATTCTTTGTTATGTTTCATCGATCAATTTGTCTATTCTATCACCAAAAACCATCTTGATTATTGTAGCTTTATAATAATCTTGAAGTTAAGTAGCATTAGTCCTCCACCTTTGTTCTTCAGTATTGTGTTTACTAGTCTGGATGTTTTGCCTCTTTGTATAAACATTAGAATCAGTTTGTTGATATCTATAAAATTACTTGCTGAGATTTTGATTGAGACTGCATTAAATCTATAGATCAAGTTGAGAAGAACTGATATCTTCACCATATTCAGCCTTCCTATCCGCGAACATGAAATATCTCTCCATTTACTTAGTTCTTCTTGATTTCATTCATCAGAATTCTGTAATTTTCTTCATACAGATCTAGTACATATTTTGTTAGATTTACATCTAAGTATTTCATTTTGGGGGTGCTAATCTAAATGGTATTGTGTTTTAAACTCCAAATTCCACTTACTCATTAGTGGTATATAGGAGAGCAATTGACTTATGTATATTAAACTTGTATCCTACAATCTTGCTATACTTGCTTATTAGGTCAGGAAGGTTTTTTTGTCAATTCTTTTGGATTTTCTGCATATGTGATCATGCCATCTGAAAACATTTTTTTTTCTTCCCAGTCCGTATACCTTATATTTATTTTCATTGCCTTATTGCATTAGCGAGGACTTCCAGTATGATGTTGAAAAGTAGTGGTAAGAGGGATATTATCCTTTTATTTTACCTAATCTTACTGGGAAAGTTTCAAGTCTCTCTTAATTAAGTATAATATGAGCTGTAGGTTTTTTGTAGATAGTCTTTATAAGTGGAGAAAATTCCTCTCTATTTCCAGTTTACTGAAAGTTTTAAAAATGAATGGGTGATGGATTTTCTCTTTTTTTCTGCATCTATTGATATGATCATGTGATTTTTCTTTTTCAGTGTGCTGAGATGATGGTTTACATTAATTGATTTTTGAATGTTGAACTATCCTTGCATCCCAGGAATAACTCTCACTGGGTTATGGTGTACAATCCTTTTAATACACTGTTGGGTACAATTTGCCGATATTTTGTTGAGGATATTTGCATATACATTCATGAGAGATATTGGTAATTTTCTTGTAATGTCTTTATCTGGTTTTGGTATCAGGGTAATTCTAGCTTCATGAAATGACTTAAAAAGTATTCCCACTGCTTGTATCCTCTGAAGAGAGATTGTAGGAAATTGGTATTTCTTCCTTAAATGTTTCATAGTCTTTTATTCTTTTTGATACTATTATAAATTAAATTGCTTTCTTAATTTCCTTTTGGGACCATTTGTTGTTAGTGTATAGAAATATAACTGATTTTTTTATGTTGATTTTGTATCCTGAAACAGTAATTTGTTTATTAGCTCTAACAGTATGTGTGTGCGTGTGTGTGCGCGTCCGTGCATTTCTCTAATAACTATTGTTGAGCATGTGTGTGTGTGTGTGTGTGTGTGTGTGTGTGTGTGTGTGTGTGTGTGTGTGTAATGTTGAGGGCTTTCCACATATAAAATTATGTCATCTGAGAACAGATGATTTTACTTCTTCCTTTCCTGGTTGGATGTCTTTTTTTTCTTGTCTGATTGTTCTTTGAAGATAATGTTGAATAGAAGTGGTGAGAGTGGACATCCTTGCCTTGTTCTTGATCTTAGAGGAAAAGCTTTCAAACTTTCAACATTGACTATGATGGTAGCTGTGGGATTTTCATCTAAGGACTTTATTATTTTGAGATAATTTCTTCTATTCTTACTTATTATTTATCATGAAAGGGTTTTAATTTTTTTCAAATGTTTTTTCTGTACATATTAAAATGATTATGCAATGTGCATCCTTTGTTCTATTAATGTGGTATATAACATTGATTGATTTTCCTATGTTGAAACATCTATGCATCCCAGGGAAAAATCTTACTTGGTTATGATACATGATCCACTCAATGTGCTACTGAAATAAATTTGCTAGTATGTTGTTGAGAATCGTTGCATCTAAATTCATCAGGGATATTGACCTGTAGTTTTCTTTTCTTGTGTCTTTGTCACTTATCAAATGAGTTTGGAAGTGTTCTCTACTCTTTAACTTTTCAGAAAAGATTGCAAAGTGTTGGTGATAAAACCTTTTCCATTCTTTATCTTTTTTTAATTTAATTTTTATAATGTCAGTTCAAGAGGAAAGGAGGCATATAAACTATAACACATAAATTGTTTTGTGCAAAACACGTGTTTAGTAGGTTTTCTAAAAACCTTTCTTCAGACATTTTAGGAAAAAATAGAAAAGCAATAGAAAACTTTGATCTTTGATGAACACTTTATGTAATTTTCTAACACTTTCTAGAAAAATACATATAACATATTTGACTTGAATTTTTTTATTTATAGTTTTTCTATTTTCCCAATTAATTGGTATTTTAAATATAAAAATAATATACTTTGTAATAAGTTCAAATTAAGCAAAACATTAAAATTAAAATGAAAGATTCTCTTCATTTTCCTACACTTCTGCTACTAGAGAATAACCACTGTTAACAGCTTCAGATGTGTAGTTCCAGGGATCTTTAAATGCATATACAACAAAATGTAGTCTGTTTACACAGACTGTAGAACAATTTTTTGTACAACATGGTTTTTTAGTCAATAATATGTCTTGAATGTCTTTCTGTAAACCAACATTTATATGTAACTCACATTTTTAATTTAATTTATATTCTATAGACCTATCTTTATATTACTTCATATTTTAATTATTTAAATTCCTATTCCCTACATTAATTTAGATATACCTCGTATTTTAATTTATTTTAATCCATATTCTCTAGTTAAATGTACTAAAATTTGTTTAACAAATTTCTATAATATTGTTTCTAATTTTTCACTATTACAAATAATGCTAAAATAAATATTTCTGTGCATACTGTTGTGTGTATACCACAGTGTATTTGTGGAACAGATTTCTGGAACTTGGCTTATTGAGTCAGATCATTAACATATGGCAGGAATCAAATAATACTCCAGCAGGATATATTTAGGAAAGATACATTCCACTTTTAGGAACATTTGGATAGGCTAAGCTTGGCAAGAAACATCATGATGAAATAATTTGTAAAAATGCTTAATTTGCTTATGAATTTTAATTACATATAAAGATACAGTTTACATATTTTCCTTAAAATTGTGGCTATGTTATTTATATGTCTCCCAATTTTCATGTGATTGCTCTGTAAACAGTTTCGACACCTCATACAAATATTAGTGCTAAATAATTCCTAGTTTTGAAAACATGCACAGTATAGCAACGTCTTAGCTGAGATTTTCAGATTATAAAAGTTCTACCTGAGAATAGTAATCTTTATTTTCCAAATCTTAGTTTCCAAAAAATAGAGTATCTACCAAAGAAACAAATATGGCAACAGATTTTAATGTTATTATTATGTTTTACTCAGTCATAATTCATTTTCACCATTTTGGGAAGTTTAATATATGTATATATTTTATAATCATATCATATTTATATTAATATCTGAATCCAAACAGGCTATTTATTCCTGTAAGGGTTAAAACAAACCTGAAGACAAATTCCTCCCACATACACACATAGCCACACACTCAAAGACATGAGCACACATGCATAATTTATCTATTTTTATCTATAAGATTTATATACGTATGTGTCTTATATATCTTCTATTAACATATTGAAAAAATGTGTACATTAACAAATGTCAGATACTTTGAATATGTAAAATTGATTAAATAATATATAAGAAATAAAGAAATAAAATTTATAAATGGTTTTAGCATTTTCTGTGCAGAGACACTAAATTCTAGCAACTCTAATAAATGAGCAATAAGTTTATTAAGAATATATTTGTTCACACTTTATACTATTTTGCTTAACCTAATTTTAGATCTAAGTAAATAGCTTTAATGTTGTTATTATTCATCACCTTCAAAACGCTATTTGTGAAATCATACCAGAGATAACAGTTTTTAAAATTGAGGTAAAAGTCAAATGACATAAAATCAATATATTTAACATATATAATTCATTGGCATTTACTACATTCACAATGTTATACAAAAATCACTTCCAATGCCAAACATTTTTAACATTCGAAAGGGAAAGCCCAAACACACTAAGAAGATAATCCTCATTCTCTCCCACTCCCAACATGCAGCAACAACTAGGATCTGCTTTCTACCTATACATATTATCCCATGGACATTTCATATAAACAGAATCATACAACCAAACACAACGGCTTTTTGTTTGGCTTCTTTTACTTAACATAACATTTTCACCATTCATTCATTGTATAGCATGAACTGTACTTCATTCCTTTGTATTGCTGAATAATATTCCATTGTATAGTGAATTTTGTTCACCCTTTCATCAGTTGATGGATGTTTGCATATTTTCATCTTTTAGCTATTGAATCGTGCTGCTATGAACATTTATGTACAAATATTTGTTTGAATATCTGTTTTCAATTCTTTGAAAATTCTACATTTAAGAGTGAGATTTCTAGGTCATGTGATAATTTTCTATTTAACTTTCTGAGGATCTGCCAAACTGTTTCCACAGAAGCTGCACCATTTACACTTCAACCAGGAATGTAGTAGGGTTCCAATTTCTCCACATCCTCACCAACACTTGTTATTTTCTGGATTATTTTATTATTACTGTCTTAGTGGATGTGAAATGATATCTCATGGTTTTATTTGCATTTCCCTAAAAGCTAGTACTGTTGAGCAACTACTCAAGTGCTTATTGGCCATGGTGTGTGTGTGTGTGTGTGTGTGTGTGTGTGTGTGTGTGTGTGTGTGTGTGTGTGTGTGTGTGTGTTTGGAGAAATATCTATTTAAGTCCTTTGCTTGTTTTAAATTGGGTTGTCTGTGCTCTTGTTTTCAAACTGAAAGAGTTATGCTATATTATGTGGATTGATTTTTGTATGTTGAACCACCTTTGCATTCCAAAGTTAAATTGCATTTTCCCATGATACATAATCCTCTTAATATGCTGCTGCATTCAGCATGCTGAGATTTTCCATTTATATTTACAAGGGATATTGTTATTCAGTTTTCTTATGATGTTTTTGCCCAGCTTTGGTATTAGAGTAATTCTGGACTAATAAAATGAGTTAGGGTGTGTTTCCTCCTATTTTTTGGAAGAACATGAGAAAAATGGATGTTAATTCTTCTTAAATGTTTGATAGAATTCAATAATGAAGCCATCTGAGTCCTGATCCTTCCTTTTTTTTTCTCTACTTTCCTTTTTCGAGTTTTTTGACTACTGATTCAATCTCTATTTGTTATAAGTGTGTTACTACGTTCTATTTTTTCATGAATCAGTTTTGATAGTTGGAACATTTCTAAGAATTTGTGTATGTCATATAGATATCTAATCCATTGTTTCATAGAATTCCATTATAATCATGTATCTTATCTCTTTTTTTTTCTTTGTAAGTTGAACTAAATGCCAATTTTGTTGATTTTTAAAAATAACCTACTTTTACTTGAAAACTCATATCCGAAAAAGATATTTGCACACCGATGTTCATAGAAGCATTATTCACAGTGGCCAGGACATGCAAAAAAACAAAGTGTCCTATGATAGATGATTAGATAAAGGAGCTGTGATACATATATACAATAGAATATTACTCAGCCATAAGAGATGAAATATTGCCATTTATAACAAACTGGATGGACTCTGAGATAATCATGCTAAGCAAAATAAGCCAGATAGAAAAAATTGAAAATCACATGATATCACTTATATGTGGAATATAAAACTAAAAGCAACAAACAAACTGGGCAGAGATTCATAGACATGGATAATAGACTAGTGGTTACCAGAGGGTAAGGAGGAGAGGGGATGGGGGTGGTAGATGTGGTAAAAAGGGTCAAATATGTGGTGAAAGAAATCTAACTATGAGAGATGAACACACAATGTGTGTGTGTGTGCATGTAAACATATACACACACACACACACACACATATATATATATATATACACATATATATATATTTACATATATATATATACACATATATATATATTTACATATATATATATACACATATATATATATTTACTGTGTGTGTGTGTGTGTGTGTGTGTGTACTGTTAAAATGTACAGCTTAAACTTACTGGATTTTATTAATGAATGTCACCACAAAAAATAAAAAATAAACATCTACTTTTAATTTCTTTGATTCTTTTTTGTTTTTCTGTCCTTGATTTTATTTATTTCTATTCTAATCTTACCTTCCTTTTATAAGTGTTTGGTTTACATTTCTTTTGCATTTCTAGTCTCTTAATGTGTAAAGTTAGTTCATTTATTGATCTTCTTTCCTTTTAAGTTTAAACATTTATGGCTAAAATTTTCACTCTGAGCACTACTTTCATTATGTCACACAAGTTTTATGTTGTTTTCATTCTCTTTCATCTGAAAGTACTTTCACACTTCTCTGTGTATTTCTTCTTTGACACATTTATTGTGAAAGAGTGTGCTGTTTCATTTCCACATATTTATGAATTTCCTAATTTTCCTCCTGTTACTGATATTAATTAGAAATTCCTCTATTATTGCCATCTTTCATAATTAATTTTTTCTTGTTTACCATTTTGATGCTCCACTTGATTTTTTTTCTGTATAGTTTTTAGTTATTTTCCTTTCTAATTACTCTGGAGATTACAATTAACATATTAATTTTATAACAATCAAATTTGAATTAATATGAATTAGCATAGAAGTAGTCTACTTACTCCTTTAGAGTTCTACCCCTCTGAATATTATTGTCACAAATTATATTTTTATAGGTTGTGTGACCATAAACATAATTTCAGAATTATTTTTCTCTATTGTTGAACCCTTCTAACAAAATTTTCCTTTTAGTTACTGTAATTTTTAGCTACAGAATTTCTATTTGCTGGTTCTAGTAATTTTTATCTCTATTAATATTCTCATTTTGTTGATATGTCATTTCCCAGTTTCTTTTTATTTTTCATCTATGGTTTCCTTTAGCTGTCTTAGCATATTAAGACAAATGATTTAAAGTCTTTATCTAGTAAGGCCAATTCCTGGGTTTCTTCAAAGACAGTTGCTATTTTTCTCTTTTATTCCACTATAAATTGGCCCTCCTTTCTTGTTTCTTTGCATGTCTTGTAATTTTTGTTAAAAATGAGCATTTTGAATATAATAATGTTGTAACTCTCCCCTCCCTGGAGTTTGTCCTTGACATTTTTGTGGGTTCTTGACATGTTTACTTGCTTTTCAAAATTATTTTTGCTAATTTGTATTTTTGTGTGTGTGTAGCCACTGTAGCCTGCGTTCTATGAGATTAAATATCAGCTAGTGTTTTGACAATGTATCCTAACATGCTTAAAAGAAAATAAAAATATATGTTCAGTCTTTGCAGGCTGACTGTGTTTATACACACTTTCAACACTTTTCATCTATGTCTTAGCCTTCATTTCTTGGTTGTGCAGAGCTGGAATAGTAGCGAGAAATGAAATCTTATGGTCTTCTCAGGCCTTTTCTAAATGTGTCCAGATCTTAAAATGCAAGTAGATCCTAGAATCCCTGGTATAAACAGGAGCTTTAAAATGCCATATCTCTCCAGTATCTCCTTCCACAACCTCTTTTTTTCCAGGATTTCAGTCCATCCATTACTTGTTTCAACTGTCATCTTTTGCTCCAAGGATGCTGCAATTAATATTTGTGTCTTTTAATACTTTCAGCAAATACTGTCCAGAAAGCTACTCCAGCTCCGAAACTGCCACATATGGCACAATAAAAGCAAGCCATTGCCCTGATCCTTAAAGAAGCTTTCAGATAAGTCAAAAGCCATACCAAAATTCTCTGAGATCTGTAGTGCTCCTTCTGATTAGCAATGTGCATCAGGAGTGCAGGCTGCTCATGGCCACTAATAGTCTAGAGTATGAAAAATGGAAGATCTATAATTCAAAATGCCACAGAATTCTTTTACTAAAATGCAAGAGCTCCTTTCTCACCAAGCTGGCCCCTCCTTGTTTTAAAAGTTTTACTAAATCCAAGAGTACCATAAAAGGTGAATCTGAAAGTTCTTTTTCCAGTTCATCAGTTGCTTTTGAGGCAGGAACAAGCCCTTGATTTCCCTAATTTGCTATTTTCAGTGACATCTGATTTGTAAATATTTTAATCACAGTTCAAGCCAAGAAATAACACCTTAAAATTTGAAGTAATAATGCATATACAGGAAATTCTATGCAAATAATAAAATATTGAGCTTTCAGTGGAGAAAATGGAATGTTATATTTACTCATTATTTTAAATAAATCTACAAAATGTATCAATCCATATGACAATAGTAGCTTAAGAACCAGAACCAGAAGGGTAGTCAATTCCAATGTCTGCAAAAGCAAACATTTACTGAGCTCTGTAGTAAACATTGGGGAAACAAAGATGTAGTTCTAGCTTGATTCCTACTGAGCTCGCATTGCAAAACCTATGTTTTGTTTTAATCAACTTTATTGAAATATAACTTACTTTTAATAAATTTTATCCATTTAAAATATTTAATTTGATGAATTATGACAGGTGTATGAACCCATGAGACTAGCACTATAATCAAGATACAGAACATTATCATCACCTTCAAAAGTTTCCTGGCATCCCTTCATAGTTTATTTTTCTCTCAATCCATGGACTTTGTCAACAACTGATACAGCTTTTTGTAACTACTAATTGGTTTGTGTTTTCTAGAATTGTAGAAATCATATGTATATGTATTCTTCTGTATTATTATTCTGGATTATTTCTTTTAGTATAATGTTTTGAGGGATTCATCCTCATGTCTGCATTTATCAGTAGTTTATTCCTTTTCCTTACTGAATAGAATTCTATTGTATGGATATATCAAAATTTATTTATAAAAAATTTATCTGTTAGTTAAGATATGGAAGTAACCTAAATGCCCATCAACAGATGATTAAATAAAGAAGTTATGGTTTGTATATACAATGGAATATTACTCAGCCATTAAAAAAATGAAATTTTACCACCTGCAATGACATTCATGGACCTAGAGGTTATTATGCTGAGTGAAATAAGTCAGAGAAAGATAAATGCCATATGATTTCACTTATATACAGAATCTAAGGAACAAAAAGAACAAACTAATAAAAGACAGACTCACAAATATAGATGATGGTCTGGTGATAGCCAGAGGGGAGGGAAGTTGAGTGGCTGGGAGAGGGGAGTGGAGGGTTGAAGAAATACAAATTAGTAGTTTATAGATGGTCATGGGGATGGGCAGCAAATAAAACTTGATGCCTGGAAGATGTGGAAACAAATTAGAAAAGCCCTAAATTTGCCCCAACTTACTGTTTTTATTTTTATTTTTTGAGAGTTTTCAGGCCCTGAATCAAGGAGGGAGGTACCAAAGCAGAGACTGATGGACTCCATGAGTTGACAGGACAGAACTTAAGAGTCCAGGGAAATCAAGGTGGCTAACCTCACAGGATAGAGTTAAAGAGAAAAAAGAGATTCACAGATTGATAACCTCTATAGAATTGCAGAGAATTCCACTAAAATATTGAACAGAATACTGGTAGGCAAATGTATGTGAAGAAACTACCTGAGGCAATGGGGGTGGGAATTCTTAAAATGAAGTGCCTAATACACACACTAGGCCAGAAATAATGCCTGTTTCTACTGGCCAGAAAGGAAAACTTTATAATCCCTAGGGCACTGGACAGAATATTCCTAGAGGTCATATCTTAGCTGTTAGAAATAGGTAACCATTGACTGATTGCTGCTCTAGTCCCACCTTAAAAAATCTCGAAAGCAAGTCCTAAAAGAATTAAGCAATTTCCAGGTAAATTAACTACGTCCCAAAACAAACTCAAAATATTTCTAGGAATACAAAAATATTCAGCAACCAACAATATAAAATTCACAACATTTGGCACCTAATGAAAAGTTACCAAAACATGGAAAGAAGCAGGAAAACACTATTTATAAGGAGGGCAAATATTGATCATTAGAAATGGATTTAGAATTAATACAAATGGTGGATTTTCCAGGCAAGAAAATTAGTGCAAAAATTTAAACAGAGATGTGGGAAACAGAAAGAAGCCTAAATCCGTCTGCAAGTGTTGAAAACTACAATGTATGAGATTAAAAAAAACACACTATTTGGGGCAAATGGCATATTAGACATTGCTGAAGAAAAGCTTAGTGAACTTGAACACATGGCAAAAATAACTATCCAAAATTAAAAACAGAAAATAATTTTAAAAATTAACAGAACATCAGTGATATATGGCAGATCTTTGAGTAACTTAATATATATGTTATTCAAGTCTTAGAAGCAGAGCAGAGAGGGATACACACACACACACACACACA
>NW_011889297.1:1475042-1521228 GCF_000151845.1 Pteropus vampyrus | reverse complement strand
AAAAATGTGAAAGCAGTGTGTAGTGGGGTAAGGACATTGAGATGGCAACATCTGGAGAATCTAAACAGACTGGTAATTTATGGCCCCGAGGAAAATGCATTAGACCAGAAACCTGGAAACCTGGGTTCTATTCTCATCCTCATCACTGACTTCCATAGTGACCTTGGGCAAGTTAAATTGACTGACCTTTCTTTGCTTCTTGTGTTCATTCTACAGACACGGATAATACTACTACTTGTATTCATCTATTTGTTATCCTAAGAGAGGTTTTTTTTTTTTCTTTAATTTCCCTCTTTCCCTCTCTTTTGGTAGATAAATGAGGCGCCCTTTTGAAGCTGTTGAATAAGGTCAAGGTCTTATTCTCTCTCTCTCTCTCTATATATATATATACACACACACACACACAGATACATATATATATTTGTGAACACACGATGCAATATACAGATGATGATTATTAAATTGTATACTTGAATTCTATATAATTTTGCTAATCTATGTCATCCCAATAAATTTAATAAAAAATATTGTATCAGTGTTTGTGGAATTGCAAATTGGTACAGCTACTATGGAAAATAGTTTGAAGATTTCCTCGAAAAATTAAAAATAGAACTTTTTGATCAAGGAATTGCATTTCTGGGTATTTAGCCATATAAAACGAAAACACTAATTCGTAAAGTATTATGCACCCCTATGTTCACTACAGCACTATTTACAATAGTCAAGATATGGAAGCAACTTAAGTGCCCATCAATAGGTGATTAGATAAAGAAGTAAGGGTACATATATACAATGGAATATTACTCAGCCATTAAAAATATGAAATCCTACCATTTGCAATGACATGGATGAACCTAGAGGGTATTATGCTGAATGAGATATGTCAGACAGAGAAAGACAAATATCATATTATTTCATATATATATGAATAAGTAATGGCCAAGGATTTCCAAATTTGAAGAAATCTATAAAACTACAGTTCTAAAAGTTCAACTTACCATAAACACAAGAAATATGAGAAAAAATATACCAAGGCACATCATAATCAAATAGGTTCAAAACCAGTGATGAAAGAAAACCTTAAAGCAGCCAGAGAAAAAAGATACACTAGGTACAGAGGAACAAAAATAATGATAAAACCAGATTTCTTATTAGAAAAAGCATAAACAAGAAGACTGTATATTGATATTTTAAAGAATAAAAAATATATATTCTCGATTTAGAATTCTAAACCTAATGAAAATATTTTTTTTAAAAAAAGGCAAAATACTTTTTCAAACATACAAAAGCCAAAATGAGCCATCATTACAAGATACACGCTTTAACAATGTTAAAGAAAGTCATTCAGACTGAAGGAAAATAATGCGAGATAAATAATTGGATTTATACAAAGGAATGTAGAACACTGGAAATGATAACTATAAGGGAAACTTTATTAGATTTTTCTTACTAAGTAAATATTTTAAAAGATAATTATCTATTTAAACAAAAATAAATAATAATGTAGTGTGAGGTTTATAACATTTGTCAAAGGGCAAGAAGAAAAAAATAAGAGAATATCATTATGGAGTTTTTATACTATATATGAAAGGGTAAAATATCATTTGAGAGTAGACAGTGATAACTTAAAGACATACACCACAAACTTGAAAGTAACAACTTAAATAATAAAACACTTATAGCTAATAATACAACAAAAGATAATGAAAAGATAATAATAAATACTAAATCCATAAAAAGGCAAAAGGGAACAAATAACAGATAAAACGAATAGGAAAAATAGCAAGATGATATACTCATATAAAAAACTTATCAATAACAATAGTAAAAGTAAATGACTTCAACAAAATACTAGCAAACCAAATTCAACAGAATATTAAAAGAATTATGCAACATAACAAGTCGGTTTTACTCCTGAATGTGAGGATGATTCACATAAAGATCAATGCAACACACCAAATTAACAGAAATAAGGGAAAATAAACACATGATCATATTAATTGATACGGAAAAAGCATTTGACAAAATTCAAGAACTTTCATAATAAAAACAATCAACAAACTAGGAATAGAAGGAAACTATCTTAACATAATAAAGACCATTTATGAAAAGCTCACAGCTAACATCATACTTAATGGTGAAAGATTTAAACTTTTCCTCTAGGATCAAGAACTTTTCCTCTCACCATTTCTATTCAGCATAGTATTAGATGACCTAGTAAGAGTGATTAAGCAGGAAAAGAAAAAAAAAGGAATCCAAATTAGAAAGAAAAAAGTAAAATTATCACCGTTCACAACTCAAATGATCTTATATGTAAAAAACACTACCGATTTCACCAAAAAAAAAAAAAATTCCTGTTAGAATTAATAAGAAAATTCTGCAAAGTTGTAGGATACAAAATCAATATGCAAAAATCAGTTGAATTTCTATACAATAACAATAAATAATTTGATCATGAGATTAAAGAAGCAATTTCATTTGCAATAGCATTAAAGAGAATAACATAGGATTAAATCTAATCAAGGAGATTAAAGACTTATTACTGAAAATTACAAAACACTGCTGAAAAACATTAAAGTAGAAAAAAATAAATGAAAAGACATCTCATATTCATGGAAGAGACTTAATGTTTTTAATGTTTTTAAGATGTCTATACTGCTCAAAATGATCTACAGGTTCAATGCAATTGCTATAAAAATTCCAATAGCATTTTTTTGCAGAAATAAAGAAATACTCTAAAATTTATTAAATTCAAAGAACCCCAAATAAATCTAAACAATTTTAAAAATGTAGAAGAGAGTTGAAAGACTCACACTTCCTAATTTGAAAACATATTACAAGGGATGTTCCAGTCAAGATGGCAGGGTAGGTAAATGATACACTTGCCTCTTCCCATGACCACATTAAAATTACAACTAAATTATGGAACAATCAACCTGGTGAACTATCTAAAGACTAGCTGAACATAACTCCTATAACTAAGGATATAAGGAAGAAGCCACATATAGACTGGTAGGAGGAGCAAAGATGTGAAATGGGCTTGACCTGCATTTGCGAGTGGTAGTTGAGCATTGGGAGGAATATCTTGGCCACTGAGGTCCCCCGAAAGCTGTGAGGGGCCTCAGCCCCACACCAGGGCACTCTAGCCCAGAGTTCCAATGCCAAGAAAAGGCATCCCCAAAATATCTGACTGTAAAAATCAGTGAGTAATTCTGATCCATCCAGGTGAGACAAAAAGTTGCTGGAAACAAACATCCCATTAAAGTGCCTACACAGACTTACTCACAGGCATTCACTCTGGATTCCAGTGGAGGGACAACAGCTAGGGAGGAGCCAGAAACATACAGAGAAAGACAGAGCTGTGCGGCTTCAGGACAAAGGCTAGAGGAACAGCCACCATTATCCCTGTGTTGAGCCTTATTCCTGTGCAGCCTATACGGTGGTGGGTGCAGTTTGACTGTGTTGAGACGTCTCAATACATGGCCAAATCTGAATCTGCACTGGTCTGGTGAGATCCATTCACTTGACCCCATGACTCCCTGAGACCCCGCCACAGTCTATTTGCAAATTGCGGGAGACACTTGCTGCAGTCAGGCAACCAATCTTACTCAGCCCTTTCTGAAGGTGTCTCTTTTAGCTACAATTAACAGGCCCCAGCTCACACACCTCTGGAGATAATTCAGGTGGTGGGCAACTAGCCCTGGTTGGAGGTGCAGTATTTCCTGAACAAATCTCAGGGGTCTGTGGGTCTGAGGCAGGCAGTTACTGGCCTCAGTGTACTCTGATATTTTTGGAAATGACCATAGGTTCAGCATCGACACCAAATTGGAATCTGCACTAACCTGGGAAACACCACCTGCTCCACCCTGGGAACTTCCTGGAATCTCACCTCAAACCAACTTGCATATAACCCCAAACTCCATCAGCTGTTGAGCCTTTCGAGCAGCTAGTATGCAGCCTCAGTCCTTGGGGTGACCTGGACTTTTTGCTAAGCAGCCCCAGGCCTGGTACTGGTGGCATCTGGCCTCAAATTGCTGCTTGCCTCTCCCACATGCCTCCAAGCCCAGCATAGGCAGCAATTAACCGTGGATAGCTTTGTAACTCTTTCCAGGTAGCCCAGGTGGTAACAGGCAGCAACTGACTTTAGCCTGCATGGGAGCCCCTCCCAGGGTTCCCCAGAACCAATAAATCCAAAGGCTGGTATCAGACCACAACAGAGCATGATCTAATTATCCCCCAAAGTGGCAAACCTCATAAAATGGTCTCAACATGCTCAGAAGCCCACTGGGGCAAATCCTACTCAATCAGGTCATCCTCCACAACAGTGGCATGGCCAAACCACACAGCCAGGCAGCCTGAACATCAATTCAACCCACGGACATGCAAACAGAAAGCAAGGCTTAACTATAACAGGAAAGAGCACACATCACCCAGGTAAGGGATACTCTGGAGAACCAGTGCAGGTGACCAGGGAAAGTGCACCACTAAGTGACACAGGGCACCTACTACATAAGGCCACACAGCCAAGACTGGGAGATGTAGCAAATCTACCCAATTTATACAAATGAACACAGAGAGGCAGCCAAAGAAAAAAAAAAACATGACCAAAAAGAAAGAACAGGAGAAAATTCCAGAACAAGAACTAAATGTAGTTAAGGTAAACAATCCTACCAGATATGGAGATCAAAACACTGGTTATAAGGATGCTCAATGAACTTAAGGAAAGAATAGATGAGTTCAGTGAGTTCTTCAACAAAGAGCAAGCATAAAAAAGGACATAAAAACCATTATAGAGAACCACTCAAAAAGGAAGAATTCAATAACTAAAATGAAAAATATACTAAAAGGAATCAACAGTAGATTAGATGAAGCAGAGGATCAAATCAGCAATTTGGAAGACAAGGTAGCAGAAAAATCCCAATCAGAACAGTGAGAAGAAAAAAGAAAAAAGAACCAAATACTCTGAAGAAAGTTTACAGGACCTCTGGGATAAAATCAAATGCACAGACATTCACACAACAAAGATATCAGAAGGATAAGAAAAAGAGCAAAGGATTGAAAATGTATTTGAAGAAATAATGACTAAAAACTTCCCTAACCTGATGAAGAAAATAAACATGTAAGCCCAGAAAGCACAGAGAATCCAAAAGGAAATGAACCCAAATTGGCCCACCTCAAGACACATCGCAATTAAAATGACAGAGGTTAAAAACAAAGAGAATTTTAAAAAGCAGCAAAACAAAGGCAACTAGTTATCTAAAATAAAGTTCTCATAAGACTCAACTGATTTCTCAACAGAAACACTGCAGTCCAGAAGGGATTGGCAAGAAATATTCAAAGCGATGAAAAGCAAGGACCTACAGCCATGATAACTCCACTCAGAAAAGCTATAAATTAAAATGAAGGTGAAATAAACAGCATCCCAGACAGAAAAATGATAAAGGAATTCTTCACCACCAAACCAGTATTATAAGAAATGTTAAATGGACTTCATTAAGAAGAATGAAAAAAATGTAAATATAAGTAATAAAATGACAATTATACTGTACCTATCAGTAATCACTTTAAATGTAAATAGATTAAATGCTCCAATCAAAAGATATAGGGTAGCTGAATGGATAAGAAATCAAGACCCATAACTATGCTGTCTACAGGAGACCCACTTCAGATTGAAAGACAGACAGAATGAAAGTAAAGGGATGGAAAAAGATATTTCATACAAATGGAAATGAAAAAAAAAAAAGCTTGTGTAGCAATACTTTGATATATCAGACAAAACAGACTTTTAGAAAAAGGCTAAATTAATGGACAAAGAAGGATATTACATAATGATAAAAAGATCAATAAATGTTATGTCCAATAAGAAGATATAACCCTTGTAAATATTTATGTACCCATGACAGTAGCATCTAAATAATTAAAGAAAATATTAACAGACATCAAGGGAGAGACTGACAGTAATACAATCACAGTAGAACACTTTAACACCCTATTGACATCAAGCAAAAGATCCTCCAGAGAGAAAAATCAATAAGGAAACAGCAGCCTTAAATGACACACCAGACCAGATGGATTTTATTGATATTTTTAAAGCATTTTACCACAAAGCAGCAAAATATACATTCTTCTCAAGTGAACATAAAACATTTTCTAAGACAGACTACATGTTAGGCCACAAAACAAATCTCAATTAATTGAGGAAGGTTTCACTGATATTGAGCATCTTCTCTGACCACAATGATATAAAACTAGAAATCAATTTTAAGGAAAAAAAAGAAAAATACACAAAAACATGGATACCAAATAAAATGCTACTAAATAATGAGTGGGTTAACAATGAAATCAAGGAAGAATTCAAAAGATACCTTGAGAAAATTAAAATGAAAACACAATGACTAAAAATCTATGAAAGTAGTCCAAAAAAGAAAATTCATAGAAATACAGGCTTACCTCAAGAAACAAGAAAAATCTCAACTAAAAATCTAAACTTACACTTGAAAGAATTAGACAAAGAACAGCAAAAAACCTCAAGTGAGTAGAAGGAAGGAAATAATAAAAATCAGAGTAGAAATAAATGAGATACCATAAAAAAGAAAAAAAAAAAACAATACAAAAGATCGATTAAACCAAAGGCTGGTTCTTTAAAAAGAAAAACAAAGTTGATAAACCTTTAACCAGACCTATCAAGGGGAAAAAAAAAAAGAACCAAAATAAATAAAATCAGACATGAAAGAGAAGTGACAACTGACTCCACAGAAATATAAAATTTATTTAAAAAAAACATGGTGGAGAGATATCCCCAGACATCTCCCCTTGAAACAACAATAAGCTGAACATCTAAAACTCAACAAAAAACACCCAAACTGCACACCAGCACGTCTGAGTGTGGGATCTACGCTTAAGAGCTACTACAGGTAAGAACCCTGGGTGTCAGGAGATGGACTAGGAGATAAAGAAGCTGCCTCTCGCAACTGCCAGAGCTCCCTGCAGGAGGAAGTGGAGGAGTAAGGGCACGGTGACTTCCCTGAACAACACTGCCTGGAAGTGCCGGAACTTATATATGCAGCCAACAGCAGGGCCCAGTCATCAAGTCAGAAAGCAGAGAAGTGGGGTGGAACCACAGAGAAACAAGAGCTGATTTTTACAGGCCCCGGCTGCAAAACGGAGGCTGGGCCACAGCCCCTAACCCCCAACTTAGAGGGCCCCTACCGCCATACCCTCTGAGACCAATCACCGTGGAGCTCCAGGGGAATCTGAACAAATGCTGCCAAGATTGAAGTTATCTCTCCCAGCCTCTGGAATTCTCTGCAGGAGAAGGGGGAGAGAAGAAGCAGCACCGAGTTCCCTGAACAGCCCTGCCTGGGATGTTGTCAGGTGCCTGTGGTCGGCTGGCTGCAGGGCCCAGTCATCAGGACAGAAAGCAGAGAAGCAGCCAGCAGAGAAACAACGGTTGATTTTTACTGACTGTGATTGCAAAACCAAGGCTGAGTCGCAGCCTCCAACCCCCAACTCAGAAGGCTCTGGCCCCTATACCCTCCAAGAAGAAACACCGCGGAGCCCCAGGGGAATCTGAGCAAACACTACCAAAACTGTTGCTAACACTGACAGGGACTGAACTGAGCATAGCGAGCATGATTAAATATCTATCAGAAAATAAAAACACATTTTTAAAGCTTTATATAAAGCAGGAATCCAAGAGGCTTAGATGCCACCTACTGGAAACCAAAAGAAAAGTGCCTCTTTACAATAGGCTAAAGAGAGAATTTATATAATAAATATTCTTTCTGGAAAAACAGCAGAATACACTTCCATTAATGCCCAGGCAGAGAAATAGTCCATTAAACACCATGAACAACCAAAGTGAGAAGGCGTCTCAGAAACAAAGAGAAAAATCTCCAGAAAATAAGCTTACAGATATTGAAATGTGGAACTTTAATGACAGAAAATTCAGGATGGCACTTCTGAAAAAAACACAAGGAGATCCAAAACAACTCAAATCGAAAATTTCAAGAATTGAAAAACCAAACAGATGAACAGAGCAAAAAGACTGAAACCCTCAAAAAGAACCAAATAGAACTTCTGGAGATGAAGAACACATGGTGAGATGAAAAATGAAATAGCAAGCTTGGGAAATAGTCGACCAAATGGAGGAAAGGATCAGTGATATCGAAGACAGAAATCTAGAAATAAAAGAGAAGGAAGAAGAGAGAAATCAAAGAATAAAAAATAATGAAAGAGAAATTCAATAACAAGCTGATACCATCAGGAGAGGAAACATAAGAATAATAGGCATTATCGAAGGCAAGGAAAAGGAACAGGGATTAGAAAGCATTTTCAGACAAACAGTGGACGAGAATTTCCAAAGTCTAAAAAATGAGCTGAAGTTTGGAATTCAAGAAGTCAACAGAACACCCAATTATCTCAACCAAAAAAGGCCTTCACCAAGACACATTGTATTGAAATTCTCAAAAATCAACATCAAAGAGAGAATTCTCAAGGCAGCCAGGAAGAAAAAAACAAAACAAAACAGTAACTTATAAAGGTAAACCCATTACATAATCCTCGGAATTCTCAGTGTAAACATTACAAGTCAGAAAGGGTTGGAATAAAATAAACTATTAAGTTAAAGGAGCTACCAACCTAGAATAATGTAAGCTCTCCTTTAGATATGAAGGAGAAATGAAGACCTTTCAAGACATATAAAAATTGAGGGAATTCTCCACTACAAGGCTTGCACTATAGGAAATACTGAAAGGAGTCAGTTCACCTAAAACAAAATGAGAAAAAAAAAATACATAATTAGGAGTAAAGTGACTATCAGGCAAATAGAAGCAGAGGAGTGCAACCCTCACTAAGAACAGGGCATTATAAACTTAAATAATAGAAGAGAACTATTATAACAAGATAGTAATGAACATTCAGCAAACACAGGAACAAATTGAGATAACAATGACTGAAGAGAGGGAGGATTCAAAGATCAAAATTAGCAAAGGGAAATAGATATAAGGTACGCGCAGAAGAAAAAGAACGACTGTATACATTTTATATATATATACATATATAATTATATATTATATATATATAATTATATATTATATACATACACACACATATAAATATATATATAATTATCCTTTACATATTCATAATGATAACCATATGTCAAAGATTCAGAACTGAAGTATATAACATAAAACAAGAAGGACCAGAGGGAAAACCCGCAAAATCCAACCAAAATAAAGAAAACAGAAGCACAAGGACAAGGAAGCAATGGAACGCTGAGCTACAAGAAAGCAAAAGATAAATGTCTATAAGAAGACCTCATATTTCAATAATCACCCTGAATGTAAATAGACTGAACTCACCAATGAAAAGAAAGAGTTGTAGAATGGATCAAAAAACAAAACACAACCATATGCTGCTTCCAGGAGACACATCTCAGCTCTAAAGACAAATATAGACTCAAAGTGAAAGGGTGGAAAATGATATTTCAAGCAAATGGCATTCAGAGAAAAGCAGGAGTAGCGGTACTAATATCAGACGAAATAGACTTAAAAATGAAATAGGTAAAGAAAGATATTGAGGGGCACTTCATAATGATAAAGGGAATCATGCCCCAAGAAGAAATAACACTTATTAATATCTATGCTCACAAATTAGGGAGCCCCAAAATATGTAAAGCAATTACTATCAGAAGTAAAGGGAGAAGCAGACCAAAACAATATTGTAGTAGGGGACCTAAATACCCCACTGTGGACAGATCATCCAAACAGAAAATCAATAAGGAAATAACATCTTTAAATGACACATTAGACCAAGTGGACATAATTGACATATACAGAGCATTCCATCTCCCAAAGAGCTGCTTATACATTCTTCTCTAGTGCACACGAAACATTCTCAAGAATCAAACACATACTGGGACACAGAGATAACCTCAACAAATATAAGATGGTTGAAATCATAGCAACCATATTCTCTGATTGTAATGCTTTGAAACTAGAGATCAACTGCAAAATGAAAGCAGGAAGAACAACAAATACATGGAGATTAAACAACATGCTACTGAGAATAACTGGGTCAGAGAAGAAATAAAAAGAGAAATCAAGAGATACATAGAAACGAATGACAATGATAGTATAACATATCAAAACTTTTGACACATGGCAAAAGCAGTCATAAGAGGAAAGTTCATATCATTTCAGGCCTACCTCCAAAAACAAGAATGAGCCCTAATAAACAATCTAACACTTCATCTTAAAAGAAACTAGAAAAAGTACAAATGAAGTGTAAAGACAGCAGAAGGAAAGAAATAAAATTAGAGCATAAATAAAATTGAAAACAAAAAGCAATAAAAAAATAAATGCAACTAAGAGCTGGTTCTTTGAGAAGGTTAATAAATTGACAAATCCCTGGCTAAACTCACTAAAGAAAAAAGAGAAAGGACATAAATAAACAAAATAAGGAGTGAAAGAGGGTAAATTACGACAGACACCGCAGAAATACAAAGGATCATACATGAATACTATGAAAAAGTATATAACAGCAAATTTAATAACCTAGAAGAAATGGACCAGTACTTAGAAAAATATGACCTTCCAAGACCGTCTCAAGAAAAACTGAAAAATCTAAACAGACCGATCACCAGTATGGAAATTGAAACAATCATCAAAAACCTACCAAAAAGTCAAAGTCCAGGACCAGATGGCTTCACCAGTGAATTCTACCAAACATTCAAGAAAGAATTAATACCTATTCTCCTCAAACCTTCCCAAAATATCCAAGAGGAGGCAATACTTCCCAACTCATTTTATCAGACCAATAATACTGATACCAAAACCTAGTAAAGATAAAACAACTAAAAGGAAACTACAGACCGATATCTCTCATGAACACAGATGGAAAAATCAAAAAATAAAATAAAATAAAGATACTAGTGAACCGAATACAGCAACATATTATAAAGATTGGACAGCACGATCAAGTGGGCTTCATCCACGAGGCACAAAGATGGTTCAACATACACAAATAGATTAATGTGATACACCACATAAACAAATTAAAAAATAAGAATCATATGATCATATCAATAGATGCAGAAAAAGCCTTCAACAAAATACAACATCCATTTATGTGCAAAACACTTAACAAAATTGGTATAGAAGGAAAGTACCTCAACATAATGAAGGCCATATATGACAAACCCTCAGCCAACATTATATTTAATGGTGAAAAACTAAAAACCTTCCCTCTAAGATCAGGAACAAGGCAAGGCTGTCCCCTATCGCCACTGTTATTCAATATAACGTTCAAGGTCCTAGCGAGTGAAATCAGACAAGGGAAACTTGTCTCCCTTGTCTCACTAAAGAAACTCACTAAACTCACTAAACTCACTAAAGGGCATCCAAATAAGAAACAAGGTAGTCAAACTGTCACTATTTGTGAATGACATGATTCTCTATATAGAAAACCCTAAAGACTTCACAAGAACACTACTAGGAACGAGAAGCAAATACAGTAAATTCTCTGGATACAAAATCAACGTTCAAAAACCCATATCGTTCCTATACTCTAATAATGAACTGTCAGGAAAATAAGTGAAAAAAATTCCTTTTGCAATAGCAGCAAAAAGAATGAAATACCTAGGAATAAATTTAATGAAACAAGTGAAGGACCTATACAATGAAAACTACAAGACTATTAAAAGAAATCGAAGAAGATAGAAAGAAATGGAAAAATATTTCCTGTTCTTGGATTAGAAGAATCAACATAGTTAAAATTACCATATTACCTAAGGCATTATACAGATTTAATGCAATCCCCATAACAATCCCATCGGCATTTTTTTAAAGAAATAGAACAAAAAATCATCAGATTTGTATGGAAGCACAAAGGACGCCGAATTGCCAATGGCATCTTGATAAAAAAGAACGAGGCTAGAGGCATCACTCTGCTTGACTAGAAATTATACTACAAAGTGACAGTAATCAAAACGGCATGGTATTGGCAGAAAAACAGACATACGTACTGGTAGAGCAGAATCGAGAATCCAGATGTAAACCCATATTTATATTGGCAAAAAATTTTCGACAAAGAAGCCAAAAACAAACAGTGGAGAAAGGAAAGCCTCTTCCATAAATGGTTTTGGGAAAACTGGAAAGCCAATGAAACTAGACTGCTGTCTATCACCACACACCAAAATTATCTCAAAATGAATTTAGGACCTAAATATAAGACCTGAAACAATAAAACGTATAGAAGGAAATATAGGAATTAAACTCAAGGACTTTGGACTTAAAGAAGGTTTTATGAATTTAACCTCAAAGACAAGGGAAGTAAAAGCTAAAATAAATGAATGAGACTACATCAAACTAAAAATCTTCTGCTCAGCAAAAGAAACTATCAACAAGGTAAAGAGGGAATCATCCAAATGGGAAAATATATTTGCAAGCAACACCTCCAATAAGGGCCTAATATCCAAAATATACAAAGAATTCATACAACTTAACAAAAACAACAACAACAAAATAAATGAATGAATGAATGAATGAATCAGTCAATCAATCAATTAGTCAATCAATCAAAAAATGGGCAGAGGACCTGAACAGACACTTCTCCCTAGAGGACATACAAATGGCCAACAGATATATGAAAATATGCTCAACTTTGCTAGCTATTAGGGAAATGCAAATCAAAATCACAATGAGATACCATCTCACACATGTTAGAATGGCTATAATCAACAGGACAAGTAATAACAAATGTTGGAGAAGATGCGGAGAAAAAGAAACCCTCATACACTGCTGGTAGGACTGCAAATTGGTACAGCCACTATGGAAAACAGTATGGAGATTCCTCAAAAAACTAAGAATTGATCTACATATGATCCAGCAATACCTCTACTTGGTATTTAGACTTGAAAACATATATCCAAAAAGACATTTGCACACCAGTGTTCATAGGAACACTGACTTGAAAACATATATCCATAGACTTGAAAACATATATCCAAAAAGACATTTGCACACCAGTGTTCATAGGAACATTATTCACAGTGGCCGGGACATGGAAGCAACCAAAGTGTCCTATGATAGATAATTGGCTAAAGAAATGGTGGTACATATATACAATGGAATATTAGCCATAACAAGAGATGAAATACTACCATTTGCGACAACATGGATGGACCTCGAGATAATCATGCTAAGCGAAATAAGCCAGACAGAAAAAGTTGAAAATCACATGACATCACTTATATGTGGGATATAAACCTAAAAGCAACAAATGAGCAGGACAAACAAACAAAGACTCATGGATATGGACTATAGACTAGTGGTTATTAGAGGACTATATTCTAGTGGTTACTAGTGGGGTTGGGTATGAGGAGGGAGGTAGACAGTGTAAAAGGGGTCAAATATAGGTTTAAGAGGGAGGGTGAAGTGGGTAAAGGTGATCAAATATATGGTAGCTTAAAGAAACTGGACTTTGGGTGATAAATACACAATAGAATATACAGATGTCAAAGGATAATGTACACCTAAAAATTATATAATTGTACTAACCAACGTTACTGCAATAAACTTAATTAAAAAAATTAAAATAGTACAAGCAATTGTTTGCCAACAAATTAGAAATGTGGGGGGAAATGGAGAAATTCTTAGAAACATATACTCTCTCAAGACTTAGTCAAGGAGAAACAGACAATCTGAAACAAAAGACTACTACTAAGAATGTTGTATCGGTAATCAAAAAAATCCCAACAAACAATAGTCCTGAACTAGATGGCTCCATAGGTAAATTTTAGGAAACAATCATAGAACTAACACCTATCCTTCTCAAACTATTCCAAAATATTCAAAAGAGGGAAGGCTCCTACACTCATTTTTAGAGGCCACCATTACAATGCCAAAACCAGACAAAGACATTACAAAAGAAAAAATTATAGGCTGAAATCCCTGATGAACATAGATACAAAAATTCTCAACAAAATATTAACAAACTGAATTCAGCAATACATTATAAATATCATACACCATGATCAAGTGGAATTTATTCCTGGGATACAAGGTTGATTCAGTATCTGTAAATCAATTAATGTGATATACCACATAAACAAATTGAAAGATAAAAATCATATGATCAATAAATTCAGAAAAATCTTTTAACAAAATCCAGCATCCATTTATGATAAAATCTTTCAGCAAGTAGGAATAGAGAAATCATACCTCAACATAATAAAGACTATATATGAAAAACCCACAGCTAACATCATATTCAATGGGAAAAGGCTAAAAGCATTTTCCTTAAGATCAGGAATGATACAAGGATGACATTTTCACCACTTTTATTCAACATAGTACTGGAAGTTCTAGCCACAGCAATCAGACAAGAAAAAAATAAGACATCCAAATTAGAAAGGAAAAAGTAAAACTGTCATAATTTGCAAATGACATGATACTATAGAGAAACATAAATGTTCCACCAAAAACCTATTAGAATTCATAAATGAATTCAAGAAAGCAGTAGTAAACAGAATTAATATTCAGAAATTAGTTGTATTTCTATACACCAAAAAGGAATTATCATAAACATTTTTAAAATACCATTTATAATTGTATTAAAAAATAAAACACATTGAAATAAATTTACTCAAAGAGATAAAAGACTTTGTACTCTAGAAAATCATAAGACATTGAAGAAAACAATTGAAGAAGATACAAATAAATAGAAGCATATACTGTACTCATGGATAAGAAGAATTAACATTTTTAAAATGTCCATACTACCAAAAGTAATCCATGGATTCAGTACAATTCCTATCAAAATATCAATGGTATTTTTCACAGAACTAGAACAAATAATCCTAAAATTTATATGGAATCATAAATGATTCCGAATAATCATGGTGACCTTAAGAAAGAAAAAAAATTAGAGATCACAATATCAGATATCAAACTACACTACAATGCTATCGTAATCAAAACAGCATGGTACTGGCATAAAAACAGACACATAGATCAATGGAACAGACAGGGAGCCCAGAAATAAACTGATGACTATATGGCCAATTAATCTATAACAAAGGAGGAATGAATATGCAATGCAGTAAAGACAGTCTATTCAATAAATGATGTTGGAAAAAATGGACAGATACATGCAAAAAATAAAATTTGACCACCTTCTTACACCATATACAAGAATGAACTCATAATAGATTAAATATTTGAATATAAATCTCAAAACGATAAACTCTAGAATAAAACATAGGCAGTAGACTCTCTGACATTGCTCTTAAATACTATTTTTTTTCCTGATATATCTCCTAAGGCAAGGGAAACAAAAAAATAAAAAGGATCTACATCAAAATAATTTTTTTGCACATCAAAGTAAACCATCAGCAAAATGAAAAGACAAACTACTGAATGGTTCATTTGATAAGGGATTAATATCCAAAGAACTCATACAACTCAACAATAAAAAAAAAAATCCAATTAAAAAAAATGGGCAAAAGACCTGAATAGGCAGTTCGCCAAAGAGGACATACAGATGGCCAATAGACATATGAAAAGATGCTCAATGTCACTAATCATCAGAGAAATGCAAATTAAAACTACAATGAGATATCACCTCACACCTATCTGAATAGCTATCATGAAAAAATCAACAAACGACAAATGTTGGTGAGGATGTGAAGAAAAGGGAACTCTTTTGCTCTGTGGTAGGATTGAAAATTGGTATAGCCACTATGGAAAACAGTTTAGAGGCTCCTCAAAAAATTAAAAATAGATCTACCTTATGATCCAACAATTGTGCTTCTGCATATTTACCTTAAGAAAACTAAAACACTAATTCAAATAGATAAATGCACCATGTTCACTGCAGCACTATTTACATTAGCCAACACATGGATGCAATGTTCCCATCAATAGATGATTGGATAAAGAAGTTATGATACATATATACAATGGATTACTAGATCATTAAAGTAAATAAAATCTTTCAATTTATGTTGACATGGATCAACCTAGAGAGTATTATGCTAAGTGAAATAAGTCAGACAAAGACAAATACCATATGATTTCACTTATACGTGCAATCTAAGGAATCAAAGAAACAACAAATCAGAAACAGACTCATAGATGCAGGGAACAAGCTGCTGGTTGCCAGAAGGAAGGGTGGTTGGAGGGTGGGGTAAAAAGGTAAAGGGATAAAGAGGTACAAATTGGTAGTTACAAAAAAGACACTGAGTTGTAAAGCATAGAGAATATACTCAATAATATAATAATAACTATGTATAGAGCTAGGTGGATACCATACTAGTCAGGGGGATCACTTTGTAAATTATAGAAATGTTCATTATATTGTACACCTGAAACTAACATAAAATAATATTGAATGTCAACTCTAACTGAAAAATAAAATTTAAATTTAAAAAAGAACAAGACTCAGCAATGACTCAGATATTTAGACTATGACACAGGACAGTTAAGTATGATAAATATATAAAGGATATAATGGATAAAGTGGACAACATGAATGAACATATGAAATTTCAGAAAAGAGATGGAAACAATAAGAAATAGTCATATAGAATATTAGAAATAAAACCATGGAGACCAAGATAAGGAATGCCAACGAAAGTTGTATTAATTTTCCATTATGGCTCTAACAAATTACCACAAATTTAGTGGCTAAGAAGAACATAAATTTATAATTTTATACTTCTGTAGGTCAAAAGTGTTGACATGAGTCTCAGTAGACTAAAATGGTGTTAAAATGATTTGATCCTTACCAGAGGCTCTAGGGAGGAATCAATTTCTTTCCCCTTTCCAATTTCTAGTGCTGCCACAATTCTTTAGCTCATGGTCTCATTCCTCTATAATAATATCTCCTCTTTACTCTCATCTTGTGCTTTTCTTACATTTAAGGACCTTTGTGATTATGTTAGACTCACCTGCATAATCAAGGATAACATTCCCAACTCAAGACAGCAATTAGCTGTCTTAATTCCCCATGCAGCTTTAGTTTTTGTTTGCTATATAGCAACATAGTCACAAGTTCCAAGGATTAAGACGTGAACATCTTTGGGGAGCCATTATTCTGCATATTCCAAAGGGTTATATCAGTAGGTTGAATACATCCAAACAAAGAATCACTGAACTTGAAGATAAGACAATAGAAATTATAGAAACTGAGATACAATAATTTGAGAAAACAGTGGTGAAAAACATTAACAGAGTATTCAAGAGCCATGGGATAATATCAAATGGTCAAATGTATACAGAATTGGAACATAGAAGGAGGAGAATATTGTGTAGAAGAAATAATAGAAATAACATAGGTCAAAAATTTTCCAAAAAATAATTAAAGAATGAAATAATATATTCTAAGTGTAAAAGGGATAAATACAAAACCAACAAAAGTCCTAAAACAATACATTTCATATTAAAAGCACTGATATCCAAAGATAAAGAGAATATCTTGAAAGCATCCAGAGAAAAAAGACATAGATAAACAAAGATAAAAATTATACTAGCTTATCATCAGATAGTATATAAACCACAGCAACATGTCTTGATGAAAGAAAAGAGATGAAACAAAAGTTTCCATATTTTCATGATAAAAAAGAATCAACAAACTAGGAAGAGAGAATTTCCCCAACCGCATAAAGTGTGTCCACAAAATCCCACAACTAATATATACTTAATGGTGAAAATCTGAAAGCTTTCCCCCAAAGACAAAGTACAAAACAAGAATATCCCTTTTTCCACTTCCATTCAACATCCTAAGAGAGGTTATACCCAGGTAACTAGACAAGAAAAAAAAATTGTTTGTTTGTTTGTTTATTTATTTATTTATTTTATGTGACATTGGTTAACAAAATCCAGTAAGATTCAGGTACATAATTTAACAGTAAGGCATGCATATACATACATGTATATACATACATACATACATACATACATACATACACATATATATATATATATATGTGTGTATATATATATATATATATATATATATATTGCATTGTTCACAGCCCATAATTAGATTTCTTTTTGTCACCACATATTTGAACCCTTTTACCCAATCTACCAGCCTCCCCCATCCCCCACTTGCCTCTAGTAACCATTACTTTATTGTCCATATCCATGAGTCTCTGTTTGTTTCTCCTGTTTGTTTGTTGCTTTTAGGTTTATAACCCACATATAAGCAATATCACGTGATTTTCAACTTCTGTCTGCCTTATTTCACTTAGCATGATTATCTCGAGGTCCATTCAGGTTGTCACAAATGACAGTATTTCATCTCTTCTAATGGCTGAGTAATATTCCATTGTATATATGTACCACAGCTTTTTTATTCAGTCATCTATTATAGGACACGATTGCTTGCATGTCCTGGCCACTGTGAATAATGATGCTATGAACATCAGTGTGCAAATAGCTTTTTGAATATAAGTTTCCAAGTATTTGGGGTAAATATCCAGTAGAAGGATTGCTGGATCTTATGGTAGATCAGTTCTTAGTTTTGTCAATTTTATTAACCTTCTCAAAGAACAAGCTCTTTGTTGCATTTGTTTTTACATTTTGGGGGAGGGGTTCAACTTCATTTATTTCTGCTCAAATTTTGATTTTTTCTTTCTTTTGCTGATTTTAGGTTTCATTTGTTCTTCCTTTTCTAGTTTTATAAGATGAAACATTATGTTGTTTACTTGTGCTTGTTCTTATTTTTTCAGATAGGCCTGTAATGATATGAACTTTCCTCTTATCACAACTTTTGCCATGTCCCAAAAGTTAATATGTTATATAATCATTATTATTCTTTTCTACGTATCTCTTGATCATTTTAAAAAATTTCTTCTCTGGTAAGTCTTTCTTCAGTAGCATTTTGTTTAATCTCCATGTATTTATCCTTCCTTCTTTCTTCTTACAATTCATCTCTAGCTTCAAAGCATTCTAATCAGAGAATATGACTGGTATAATTTCAATCCTCTTATATTTATTGAGGCTATCTCTGTGTCCCGGTATTTGGTCAATCCTTGAGAATGTTCCATGTGCATTAGAGAAGAATATATAAGCAGGTCTTTTGGGATGAAAGATTCTGTAAATGTCAATTATGTCCAGTTGGTGTAATGTGTCATTTAAGGATGTTATTTCTTTATTAATTTTCTGTTTGGATCATCTGACCATATCTGACAGTGAGGCATTTAGGTCCCCTACTATGATAGTGTTTTGGTCTGTTTGTTCCATTTAGTTCTGTTAGTAATTGCTTTATATATTTCGGGGCTCCCTGTTTGGGAACATAGATATTAATATGTGTTATATCTTCTTGGTGCATGATTCCCTTTATCATTACGAAGTGTCCCTAGGTATCTTTTATTTTTTATATTTTTTATTTTGAATTCTATTTCATTCAATATTAGTACCACCACTCCCGCTTTTCTTTGAATGTTTTTTGCATGAAATATTATTTTCCACTCTTTCACTTGACTCTATATTTGTCTTTAGAACTGAGATGTGTCTCCTGAAGGCAGCGTATGTTTGGGTTTTCTTTTTTGATCCAATTTGCAACTCTGTGTCTTTTCATTGGTGAGTTCAGTCCATTTATATGTAGTGTGATTATTGAAATATTAGGTTTTCTTATACCCTTTTTTTTTTTTTTGGCTTTCTGGTAGCTCGGAGTTTCCATTGTTCCTTGTCCGTCGGTTTTGTTTTGTATGTGTTGTTTTGTTTTGTTTTTTTGGTTGGGTTTTGTGGATTTTCCCACTGGTCCTTCTTGTTTTATGTTATATATTTCAGTTTTGAACCTTTGGCATGTGATTATCATTATGAATATATGAAGGATCATTATATATGTATAGTAGTTCTACTACAAGTCAGAACCCCGATGTCGGGTGGGGGACTGAGAGAAACAAAGAAGCTGCCTCTCACAGCCAGAGCTACCTGTAAGAGGAGAGGGGAAGGAAGAAGGTGTGGGAGCTCCCTGAGCAGCCCTCCTGGGAGAGTTGTGAGCTCCATGTGGCCAGCAGCAGTGCCCACTCATCAGGACAGAAAGGAGAAAAGTGGGGACAGCAGAAAAACAAGTTAATTTTTAACAGCTGTGGTAGGAAAAACTGGGAGGGTCCTTCGACTGAGAGAGTCCTTCCCCCCATACACTCCGATACTGAACATCACAGAGCCCCAGTAGAATATGAGAAAATGTTACTGAAACTGTCACTAACACTGACAGGGACTAAAACAGGGAGTAGTGAGCATGATTAAACATCTATAAGAAAAAAAGGCATTGTTAAGGCTTTACATAAAGCAAGAATCCAAGAGGCTTAGACACCACCTACGAGAAACCAAAAGAAAAATGCCTTCTTTTCAAGAGGCTAGAAAGACCATTATATAATAAATCTTCTTCCTGGGAAAAATGCAGAATACATTTCCATTAATGCCCAGGCGGAGAAAGAGTCCATTAAACACCATGAACAACCAAGTTAACAAGGCATCTCAGAAAGAAAGAGAAAAATCTTCAGAAAATAAACTTACAGACATAAACATGCAACTTAAATGACAGAGAATTCAGGATGGTACTTCTGAAAAAAACTCAGTAAGATCCAAAACGAGTCATATCAACTATTTCAGGAATTGAAAAAAAAAAAACACCTAGATGAGTAAAGCAAGGAGATCAAAACCCTCACAAAGAACCAAATAGAACTTCTGGAGATGAAGAACACATGGCAAGAGTTGAAAAATGAAATACCAAGCTTGAGAAATAGAATTGACCAAATGGAGGAAAGGAACTGATATCGAAGACAGATATCTAGAAATAAATCAGAAGGAAGAAGAGAGAAACCAAAGAACAAATAATGGTGAAAGAGAAAGAAAAGAACTAGCTGATACTATCAGGAAAGTAAACATAACAATAATGGGTATTCTCAAAGGGGAGGAAAAGGAGTAGGGACTTGAAAGCATTTTCAGATAAATAGTTGATGAGATTTTCCCAAATCTAAGGAATGACCTGGAGCTTGGAATTCAAAAAGTCAATAGAACACCCAATTATCTCAACTTAAAAAGGCCTTCATAAAGACACATTGTATTAAAATTATCAAAAATCAATGACAAAGACAGAATTCTCTGGGCAGCCAGGGAATGAAGATGGTAACCTAAAAAGGAAAACCCATTAGATTGTAGTCCGATTTCTCAGAAAAAACCTTACAAGCCAGAAAGGAGTGGAATCGAATATTCAAACTATTAAATGAAAGGAACTACCAGATTAGAATAATGTATCCAGCTAAGCACAGTTTTAGATATGGAAAAGATATAAAGACCTTTCCAGACATACAAAAATTGAGGGAATTCTCCACTACAAGGACTGCACTACAGGAAATACTAAAAGGGGTCAGCTTACCTAAAACAAAATGACAAAAAAAATAATAATTAGGAATAAGGTGAATAACAGGCTGATAGATGCATAGGAGTACAATACTTACTAAGAACAGGGCATTATAAGCTTAAACAATAAGAAGAGATTTGCTATAGCAAGATAGTAATGAACGTTCAGCATACATAGGGACAGATTGAGACAACCATGAGTAAGAAGGGAATGATTCAAAGATCCAAATTTGCAAAGGGGAATGGATATAAGGCACACAGAGAAGAAAATGGATGACTGTATATATATAACAATATATATTCATAATGGTAACCACACATCAAAGATTCAGAACAGAAATAAATAATATAAAACAAGAAGGACCAGAGGGAAAACCCACAAAAGCCAATCAAAATAAAGAAAGACACACAAGGACAAGAAAGCAATGGAAACACCAAAATACCAGAAAGCAAAGCATAAAATGGCTATAAGAAGACCTCATATTTCCATAATCACTCTAAATGTAAATAGACTGAACTCATCAATGAAAAGGCACAGAGCTGCAGATTGGATTAAATAACAAAAGCCAACCATATGCTGCCTTCAGGAGACACATCTCAGCTCCCAAGACAAATGTAGACTCAAAGTGAAAGGGTGGAAAATGATATTTCAAGGAAATAGCATTTAGAAAAAAATAGGAGTGGCGGTACTAATATTGGATGAAATAGACTTCAACATAAAATAGGTAAAGAAAGATATGAGGGTCACTTCATAATAACGGGAATCATGCACCAAGAATACAAATGTTTATTAATATCTATGCTCCTAATCAGAGAGTCTCAAAATATATAAAGCCATTACTAATGAAACTAAATGGAGAAACAGACCAAAACACTGTTGTTGTATGAGACTGAAATATGTCACTGTAGGATATAGACAGATCATTCAAACAGAAAATCAGTAAGGTAATAACATCCTTAAAAGATTCATTAGACCATCTGGATATAATTGATATTTACAGACCTTTCATCTCAAAACATCTGCATATATATTCTTCTCTAATGCATATGGAACATTTTCAAGGACTGACCACATGCTGGGACTCAACAAATACAAAAGGGTTGAAATCATATCAAACATATTTTCTCATCATAATGCTTTGAAATTAGAGATCAACTGTAAAAATAAAGTGGGAAGAAACATAAATACATGGAGATTAAACAACATACTACTGACAAATCACTGAGTTAGAGAAGAAATAAAAAGAGAGACCAAAACATACATAGAAATGAATGATAATGATAGGATAACATATCAATTTTCTGGGGACATGGCAAAAAGTATAATAAGAGAAAAATTCATATTACTACAAGTCTACAAGCAAAAAGAACGAGCCCAAATAAACAACCTAATGTTACATCTTAAAAAGCTAGAAAAAAAAATGAAGCCTAAAATCAACAGAAAGAAAGAAATAATAAGAATTAGAGCAGAAACAAATGAAATTGAAAACAAAACAAAAAAAATAGAAAAAATAAATGCAACGCAGAGCTGACTCTTTTAGAAGGTTAATAAAATTGACAAACCCCTGGCTAGACTCACTAAGGACAAAAGAAAAGGAAGCAAATAAACAAAATCAGGGATGAAAGAGGGGTAATTACAACAGACACCACAGAAAAACAAAGGGTCATAAAAGAATACTATGAAAAACTATATAATACCAAATTTAATAACCTAGAAGAAATGGACCAGTACTTAGAAAAATATAACCTGCCTAGACTCAATCAAGAACTGAAAAAACTAATAGACCATTCAGCAGTATAGATTGAAACAAACATCAAAAACCTACCAAGTAAATGTATAGGACCAGATGGCTTCATCAGTGAATTCTACCAAACATTCAACAAAGATTTAATACCTATTCACCTCAAACTCTTCTAAAAAATCGAAGAGGAGGCAACACTTCCCAGCTCGTTTTATGAGGCAGATATTACCTTGATACCAAAACTTGGTAAGATAACTTAAAAAAAAGAAAACTACAGATCGATATCTCTCATCAACACATAAGCAAAAATAATAAATATGATACTAGCAAACCGAATACAGCAACATATTAAAAAGATTATACACCACGATCAAGTGGGCTTCATCCCAGGGGCACAGGGACGGTTCAACGTAAGCAAATCAATTAATGTGACACATACATAAACAAATTAAAAAATAAGAATCATATGATCATATCAATAGATGCAGAAAAAGCCTTCGACAATATACAACATCCATTTATGATCAAAATACTTAACAGAATTGATATAGAAGGAAAGTAGTTTAACATAATAAAGGACACATTGGAGAAACACTCAGCCAACATTATACTTAATGGTGAAAAAGTAAAAACCTTCCCTCTAAAATCAGGAACAAGGCAAGACTGTCCACTATCGCCACTGTTATTCAATATAACATTGGAGCTCCTGGCAAATGCAATCAGGCAAGAGAAAGATATAAGAAGCATCCAAATAGAAAGTGAAAAATTCAAACTGTCACTATTTGCAGATGACACGATTCTCTATATAGAAAACCCTAAAGACTCCACAAGAGCACTTCTAGAAACAATAAGTAAATACAATAGTTTCTAGATGTAAAATCAATGTTCAAAAATCCATAGCATTCCTATACTCTACTAATGAAGTGTCAGGAAATTAAGTGGAAAAAATAATTCTTTTTACAATTGCAACAAAAAGAATAAAATACCTAGGAATAAATCTAATGAAACATGTGAAGGACCTATATAATGAAAACTATAAGACCCTATTAAAAAAATCAAAAAAAGATACAAAGAAATAGAAAAATATTCCTTGTTCTAGGATTGGAAGTATCAACATAGTTATAATGACCATATTACCTAAAGCATTATACAGATTTAATGCAATCCTCATCAAAATCTCATCGGCATTTTTTTTAAAAAATAAAAGAAAAATCATGAGATTTGTATAGAAGCACAAGAGACCCCGAACTGCCAAAGTTATTCTGAGAAAAAAGAACGAGGCTAGAGGCATCACTCTGCCCAACTTCAAATTACACTAGAAAGCAACAATAATCAGAACACATGGTATTAGCAGAAAAACAGACACACGGACTGGTGGAATAGAATCAAGAGTCTGGCAGTAAACTCATATTTATATGGGCAAATGATTTTTGAGAAAAAAGCCAAAAACATACAGTGGAGAAAGGAAAGCCTCTTCCATAAATGGTGCTAGAAAAACTGGAAAGCCACGTGCAAAAGAATGAAACTAGACTGTTGTCTATCACCAAACACAAAAATTAACTCAAAATGGATTAAAGACCTGAATAAAAGGCCTGAAACAATAAAATGCATAGAAGAAAACATAGGAACTAAATTCAAGGAACTTGGACTTAAAGAAGTTTTTATGAATTTGACCTAAAAGGCAAGAGAAGTAAAAGTAAAAATAAGTGAATGGGAATATATCAATCTTAAAAGCTTCTCCACAGTCAAAAATACCATCAGCAAGGTAGAGAGACAACCATCTGAATGGGAAAATATATTTGCAAGCAAAGCCCCCAATAAAGGCCTAATATCCAAAATATACAATGAACACATACAACTCAATAACAACAACAACAACAAAAATTATCCAATCAAAAAATGGGAAGGGGACCTGAAAAGACACTTCTCCCTAGCGAACATGCAAATGGCTAACAAATATATGAAGAGATGTTCAACATTGCTAGCTATTAGAGAAATGCAAATCAAAACCACAATGAGATTCCATCTTACACCTGTTAGAATAGCTATAATCAACAGGACAAGTAATAACAAATGTTGGAGAGAATGAGGAGAAGAAAGAACCCCCATACACTGCTGGTGGGACTGCAAATTGGTTCATCTAGTATGGAAAAGAGTATGGAGCTTCCTCAGAAAACTAAGAATTGATCTACAATATGATACAGCAATCCCTCTACTGGGTATTTACCCAAATGTCTTGGAATCTCTTACTTGAAAAGATATTTGCACACCAAAGTTCATAGCAGCATTATTCATGGTGCCAGGATATGGAAGCAACAAAGTGTCCAACGATAGATGATTGGATAAAGAAGCTGTGTTGCATACATATAATGGAATATTATGAAGCCATAAGAAGAGATGAAATAGTGCCATTTGCAATAACATGGATAGATCTCAAAATAATCATGCTAAGTGAAATAAGTCAGACAGAAATAGTGGAAAATTACATGATATCACTTATACACGGAATATAAATCTAAAAGTAACAAATGAACAAGAGAAACAAAGAGAGACTCATGGACATGGACAATAGATTAGTGGTTACCAGAGAGTAGGGTGTAGAGGGGAAATAGACAGGGTAAGGGGTGTCAAATATGTGGTGAAAGAAAGAAATCTAACCATGAGAGGTGAACACACAGTGTAAAAGTGTACAGCTGAAACTTATTGGATTTCGTTAACCAATGTCACAATAAAAAATATAAAATAAAATAAAATAAAATAAAATAAAGTTAAATAAAAATAAAATAAATAATAATAAAATAAAATTGAAATAAAATAAAATATAAAATAAAATAAAATAAAATAAAATAAAATAAAATAAAATAAAATAAAGGTGACCTCTGCTGGATATATTATTCTTGGTTGTTAGTTCCTTTCATTTAATAGTTTGAAGATTTGTTTTCACTCCTCTTTGGCTTGTAATGTTTGTGCTGAGAATTCCAATGATAATAATACGGATTTTCCTTTATACGTTAACATCTTCTTTTCTCTAGATGCCTTGAGAATTCTTTGTCACTGAGTGTTGATAATTTTAATATAATGTGCCTTGTAGAAGTGTTTGGGTTCTGTTGACTTCTTGAATTCCAATAATTTGGAGTTCTGTTGACTTCTTGAATTCCAAGCTCCAGCTTATTCCTTACATTTGGAAAATTCTTGTCAACTATTTTTGTGAAAATTATTTCTAATCCCTGCTCCTTTTCCTCCCCTTCAAGAATGCCCACAATTCTTATGTTTCTTTTCCTGATATTATCAGCCATAGTTCTTGTATAACTCTTTAATTATTTTTCATTCTTCAGTTTCTCTCTTTCCTTCTGATTTATTTCTAGATTTCTGTCTTCGATATCACTGATCCTTTCCTCTATTTTGTCAACTCTATTTCTCAAGCTTGCTATTTCATTTTTCATCTGTTTCAGTGTGTTCTTCAACTCCAGAAGTTCTATTTGTTTCTTTTTGAAGGTTTCAATCTCCTTGCTAAAGAACTCATTCCCTTATCTAGTTTTTTGTTTGTTTGTTTGTTTGTTTGTTTTCAGTTCCTGCAGTTGTTGAAATAAATTGTTTTGGATCTCATTTAGTTTTTTTCAGAATTACCATCCTAAATTCTCTGTCATATAAGTTGCATATTTCTACATCTGTAAGCTTATTTTCTGGAGATTTTTCTCTTTCTTTCTGAGATGCCTTGTCATCTTGTTGTTCATGGTGTTTAATGGACTATTTCTCTGCCTGGGCATTATGGAATTGTATTCTGCTTTTTTTCCAGAAAGAAGATTTATTATATAAAGGACTCTAGCCTGTTGCAAAGAAGGTGTTTTTCTTTTGGTTTCCAGTAGGTGGCATCTAAGCCTTTTGGATCCCTGCTTTATATAAAGTCTTAATTTTTTTTTCCTTATCAATATTCAATCATGCTCGCTACCCTCAGTCTCCATACCTGTCAGTATTAGTGACAGTTTTGGTAGCATTTACTCAGATTACCTTGGGGCTCCACAGTGTTCAGTCTTTGAGGATGTGGAGGGAGGCACAGTCTGGGTTGGTTGATGGCAGTTGTGGCTCCACCTCGCGTTTTGCAGCTGTGGCTGGTAGTAATCTACTGTTTACTCTCTACCATCCTCACTTCTCTGCCATCCCCACTTCTCTGCTTTCTGCCCTGATCCGTGGGCACTGGCTCTGCGTTGAGCTCGTAGCTCTCTCAGGCGGGGTTATTCAGGGAACTCTCTGTACCTTCTCTTCTCTCCCTCCTCCTTCAAGGAGCTTTGGGCTGTAAGAGTCAGCTTCTTTGTTTTTTTCCAGTCTACCACCCCACTCCCAGAGTTCTGACCTGTGATAGCCCTTATGCGCAGATCCCACATTCAGACATGCTGGTATGTAAGTTGGGTGATTTTTATTTAGTTTTTGATGTTCAGCTTATTGTTGTTTCAAAGGGAGAGATCCAGGGATATCTCTCAATCCGCCGTGTTTTTGACTTCACTCCCATGAAAAATTTAAGAGTCATCATAATTAGAAAGGAACCATTAAAATGTCTTTATTTACAAATAACATGGCAATATATATACACACACATATATAATATATATCATATATCATATGTCATATATTATACATGATATATATTATTTATTACATATGTGTATATGTATATAAACTTTATAGAATCAGTAAAATAGAGTCAGTAATCAAGTTTAGCATTGTTGCAGTATATAATATCAGTATACAAAAATTAGTGGTATATCTATATACTTGCAACAATTAAAAAGTGAAATTAAGAAGACAATTACACTTATAAAAGTATCAAAAAGAATACAATATTTAGTAATAAATTTAATCAAACCAGTGCAAGACTCTACTTTGAACAGTATGCTATGTGAAATAAGCCAGACACAGAAAGACAAATACTGCAAAATTTCACTTACATGTGAAATCTAAGAGTCAAACTCATACAAGCAGAGAGTAAAATGGTGGTTACCAAGGGTTGGAGGTAGAGGAAAATGGAGAGATGTTGACCAAGGGCACAAAGCATCATTTATGTAATATGAATAAGTTCTTGAGATATAATATACAACAATAAAAATATACTCGACAATAATGTGTTATATGGCTGAAAGCTATACGTGAAATTTGCTAAGAGACAACAAACATATTAAGTGCTCTCGCCATGAAAATAAGATGATTATGTGAGTTGATGTATATGTTTATTAGCTTGATTATAGTGATTATTTCACAATGTGTATGTACATCAAAACATCAAGTTGCATGCTTTTAATATATATAATTTTTATTTGTCAATGATACCTCAATAAAGATCTAAATATAAAAACTTGTGCACTGAAAACAATAAAATATTGTTGAAAAAAAGTAAAAACTGAGTAAATGAAAATACATCACATAAACCTGTATTGGAAGACTTGAAATTGTAAAATGGCAATACTCTGCAAATTGATCTACATATCCAACACAATTCCTATTAAAATTCCAACTATGTTTTACATGAAAATGGACAATGAATCTATAATACTTGTAGAATTTTAAGGGGTCCCAAATAGCTAATAAAATCTTTAAAAAGAGACAAAATTGGAGGACTCATACTTCCCAATTGCAAAGCCTGTTATAAAGAGACAATAATTTAAAAAATGTGGTACTGGCCTAAGAATACATATTTGGATCAACAGAATAAAATTTAGAGTGTACAAATGAGTTGATGCATCTGTGGTCAACTGATTTTTAACAAGGGCATGAAGATCATGCAATGGGGGAAGTAAAAGTTATTTCAAAAAATGATGCTAGGAAAAATGTATAGCCATATACAAAAGAATGAATATGGACCTCTACTTCACACCATATACAAAAATTTATACAAAATTGGTCAAAGATCTAAATGTAATTGCTAAAAAAATTAAAAACTTATACAAAAACAAAGATGTAAATCTCTGTGACCTTGGACTAGAAAATGGTTTCTTAAATATGACACCAAAAGCTCAAGTGACTAAAGAAACACAGATAAATTGGACTGCATAAAGATTAAAAACTTGTATGCTTTGAAGAACACTATCTAGAAACTGAAAAGAAACCTAGAGAAAGGAGAAAAAAATCAGTTATATACTTTATTATGGTCTAGTACCAGAATATACAAAAAAAAATCTATTACAGCTCAACAATAAACAAAAAAACAAATTAGCAAATAGTTAAAGAATTTTAATAGACATTTCTCAAAAGAGAATATTCAAGTGGCCAATAGCATATGAAAATAGACTCAATATCATCAGGCCTTAGGGCAGTACATATCTAAACCATAATGCAACACTACCTCTCACCACTGGAATATTTATAGTCATAAAGATGGAAAATAACAAGTGTGGGGAGGTTGTAGGGAAATTGAAACCCTTGTACATTGCTGATAGAAATGTAAATCGACCCAGCCTTTGTGGAAAATAATTTGGCTGTTCTTTAAATAGTAAATCATAGAATTACCATATGATCAAATAATTCTACTGTTAGATATATGCCCCCAAAAGTAAAAACAGGTACTTAAAAAAATGCATCCAAATATATACTCATAGCAGCACTATTAACACTATCCAGAAAAATGGAAACAACCCGAATGTTATCAGAGAATGAATGACTAAACAAATTGTAGTATTTACATGCAACAAAATCTCATTCAGCAAAAAAGGGAATAAAGTACTGACACATACCATAATGTGTCATAACCTTAAAAACATGCTAAGTGAAAGAAGACAGACACAAAAAATTACATGTTGTATTGTGGAAGCCTGTCCCTGCCTGGCCATTTCCTGCTTGAACAAGTCCGAACCTGACGTCCCCTCCCCGTCTCTCCCCCACCATACCCACCTTCCAAGGACTCTGGCTGATGTCAGTTTTCCCATAGCTTGCCAATCAATAGATGTTCTTCCTTATATCTGTAGCTGTGTAGGAATGACCAGACTGTATAAAACTTCCCGTTATGTTATAATTGGGGCTCAGCCTTTGGATAAGAATCCGCTGAGCTGGTGCCAGCATCAATAAACGCTGCTTCCTGCTTATAGCCTTGGTGTCCCATCTCTCCGTTCAAGAATCCCACATTTCTGGGGGCTTGTCTGGGATCTGGGGATAGCGGTTTTTCACCTTCCTGGTTTTCTGGGTCTGGCCCCTGGGATGCTTGGAGAAGTGGACTTTACCTGGCACACCAGCAGACCTATTGTCTGTAGGGGAGGGCGACTCTTCCAGTGGACCAGGGCGGCAGTTCTAAGAGCACAACAGAACCTGGGGAGGCATACGAACCAGCTCAGGAGCACCGCCCAACTTAGTGGTAAGGACCCAGGTCCCAGGGAACAGCCTGTCCGTTAAAGGATAGAAGGGGAATCTGATCAACTCCCAAAGTCACCTGATTACTCTACATTTGTTAGAGGAAACCGTGGTCTCTCAGGTATATAGGGTGGAGGGTGGAGTGTGTTTGGCGTATGTTTGTGTGTGACTGAGACATGGCCTGACCAAGAAGTGGGAGTTGAACCCCTATCTATGGGTCCATGGTGAACCTCATATCACTTAGGGTGGTGTCACTGGATCTCCATGAGGAGTCCACTCCAGTGATCCAAGTCAGAGGTTTATACTGACCCACCAATTGCTAATAGGCGCCTGAAAGATCCCCACAAGGGGAGCAGCTGGAGACGGGTGAAGCAAATCTCTGAGTGCATATGCAACATTGACCATGGGTGGAAGGATAGGTGGGCAACAGAGTAAACAGATATCTTTAAGTTGCATGCTTAAGAATTTCAAAAAGGATAATTCAGGATATTATGGAGTTAAACTTGCCCCACAGAAATGCCAAACTTTTTGTGAGATGGACTAGCCCTCTTTTAGTGCTGGATGGCCAGCAGAGGGAGCTCTTGAAAGGGAAGCCATTGCAAAGGACTCTCAAGTCATTACTGGTCAACCTGGCCACCCAGACCAATTCCCTTATATTGATTCTTGGGAGGCAATAGTTCGCATCCAACTCCCTTGTTTGAGAGTCTGCCTAGAGGAGAACTGTAGGGTCCTCCTAGCCTGAGACTTGGCATCCTCCCAAGGTCAGTTGAAGGAAAAAAAGCCTGTGTTGCCAGCAGATCCAGAAGTCAGTCAATTTTTGGTTCTAATGGGAACTCCCTGAAAGCAGAAACAAGGATCATTTAACATGGACATGGCTGCCTCAGGAGTTCAAGAACTCCTCAACTATGTTTGGGACAGCTCTAGCCTCAGATTTAAAGGCCTTCCTGGCAAACCAATACAGCTGTATGTTACTGCAGTATGTAGATGACCTCCTCTTAACAAGAAATACCTATGAGGAATGCATGGAAGGAAAGCATCTACTCCTCAATCTCCTCTTGGAAGCAGGTTACAAGGTCTCTAAAAGGAAGGCTCAAATTTGTCAAGAAATACCTAGGCTTCCACCTGTCGCAGGACAACACCAACTCAGCCCAGAAAGGAAACAAACGGTCTACTCAATTCCTGTCCCTACCACCTGGCGACAAGTCCGCGAATACCTCGGAGCAGCTGGCTTCTGTAGAATCTGAATACCTAATTTCTCCATCTTGGCCAAACTCCTCTATGAAGTCACAAAGTGGGGAAAATGAGAGCCCCTGCTCTGGGAATATATACAACAGAAGGCCTGTGAAGAAATCAAAAGGGCACTCACTAACTAGGACTAGGACTCCCAGACTTAACCAAATCTTTCTTTCTGTACGTACATGAGTGCATGGGTGACACAGTAGATGTCTTAACCCAACTGCTAGGATCTTGGCACCATCCCATGGCTTATCTCTCCAAACAGTTTGATTTTGTCATCCAAGGCTGGCCACCTTGCTTTTGAGCACTTGCAGCCATGGCCCTCCTTGTGTCAGAGACCGACAAACTGACTATGGGGCAAGAACTGACAGTTCAAGTACCACATTCAGTAATAACATTGTTGGAGTACAAGGGACAATATTGGCTACCTAATGCTCAGATGGTCAGATACCAAGGAATGCTGTATGAGAATCCACACATCCACCTAGAGGTAGTACAAACCTTGAACCCAGCCACGTTGCTACCCATTGGGCCTGGCCAACCAGACCACAATTGCACTGAAGTCATGGATGAAGTGTTTTCTAGCTGACTTGACTTGACAGACCAACCCTTCAAGGACCCTGATGTGGAATATTACACTGATGGTAGCAGCTTTGTGAGGGGAAGAGAATGCCTTGCAGGATATGATATGGTGACCCTACATTCCACCACTGAGGCAAAACCTCTGCCTAGAGGAACCCCAGCCCAGAAGGCAGAGCTCATTGCCTTGACCCATGCCCTTCAGCTGGCAGCAGGAATGTGTGCTAACATATACACTGACTCTAAGTATGCCTTCACCACCCTCCATGTACATAGAGACCTGTACAAAGAGAAGGGTCTAATCAATTCTGGGGGAAAAGACATAAAATATGGAGAAGAAATTCTAGAACTCTTATATGCTGTGTGGGCCCTTAAGAAAGTAACAGTTATGCACTGCAAAGGACATAAAAAAGGGGACACTATAAAGCCCGGGGCAAGTACAGGGCAGACCATGTTGCCAAACTGACAGCAGTAAAGGGAACAGCCAGCCCTACAGCTCTAACTGCTTCTCTGTTTCCTAGTCCCTTAGCCAAATAGGACCCTAAGTACTCACTTCAAAAAGAAGCCTGGTTTAAGACTAAAGAGGGGAGCCTTCTCCCCAGTGGAGGGCGGAAGTTCTAAGCCCAGCTTTTTCAAGCAGTTTCACCAAAGGACTCACCTTGGTTGCACTGCCCTAGAAACCACTCTGGGCCAGTACTTCTATGTCCCCTGGCTCTCTAGAATCTCCCAAGCAGTGTGTGAATGGTGCAAATTCTGTGCCCACAACAACCCCAGGCAGGGGCCATGTGTCCCACTGGGGGTCCAAAGTGTTGATGGCACTCCCTTTGAGGAACTCGAAGTAGACTTCACTGAAATGCCTTAATCACGGGGCCCCAAGTATCTCTTGGTCTTTGTGTGCACCTATTCCGGTTGGGTAGAGGCTTACCCCACCTGGACTGAGAAGGCCCTAGAAGTAGCCAGACTGCTCCTCTGAAAAATTGTTCTACAATTTGGCCTACCAATAACCATTGGCTCAGATAACAGGCCAGCTTTTGTGGCAGAAATAGTGCAGCTACTAGCTAATAATTTAAATATTAAATTGCATACTGCCTATTGACCACAGAGTTCGGGACAGGTGGAACACATGAACAGGACTCTTAAGACTCAGTTGGGAAAACTATGTCAGGAGACACATCTACATTGGGATGAAGTTGGCCCCAACCAAGAAGACTGGGTTCTCCCCCTACAAGATCCTGTATGAGTGGCCACCACCACTCATCAAAGGAATATGAAGAGACTTCAAGGAAATAGAGGAATTGACTCTGAGACAACAGCTTCAGGCCCTAGGGACCACCTTTCAGACTCTCAATCAATGGGTTAGGGAAAGACTCCCTGTCAGTTTAACCACTGAAATTCATTCTTTTAAGCCAGGAGACTCTGTCAGGTAAAAAAGTGGAACATTCAGCCCCTAAAATCCCTGTGGAAAAGGCCTATTTACTGTCATTTTGTCTACCCTCACTGCAGTTAAGTTTGTTGAAATAACACCCTGGATACATCATAGCAGATTTAAACCCACAGCTGCAGAGTGGGAGTGTGTTCCAGACTCCCTCAAGGCAACCCTCCAGAAAAAAAAAAAAAAAAAACACCAACTGCACCAGCAGACCAGGGGTAAGACGTCGGCCCAACTTTGGTCACACCAGAAGCTTACCAATCTACATGCGGCAGAAGCCTAAGGACAACATCTTGTCAGGATGGGACCCTAGTAGCCTTTTTGGAGGCTGATTCTCCACTTTTGGTGGCTCTAAAACTTTAGTTGGGATAGTATCCCTACTCCTCAGGAACTGCCTCCCCCTCCTGTGCCTATTGCCTCTTGTTATTCAGTCAACCACCTCCCTCATAGAGGCTATAGTAGAAAGAAAAACTGCAGCAAAAGTCTTCATGCTATGGAGGTACCAGCCTCTATACCAAAAATTAGAAGGAGATGATGCTCTTTGACCCAGTCCTGGGTCCAAGAACAAAGGAGGAAATGTGGCAGCCTGACTCTGCCTGGCCATTTTCTGCTCGAACAAGTTTGTTCCTGATGCCCTCCCCGTTCCAAGGACTCTCTGGCTGATGTCAGTTTTCCCATAGCTTGTCAATCACTCAATGTTCTTCCTTATAACTGTAGCTGTGTAGGAATGACAAGACTGTATAAAACTGTCCATTATGTTACAATCAGGGCTCAGCCTTTGGATAAGAATCCACTTAGCCAGTGCCGGCATCAATAAATGCTGCTTCCTGCTTATAACCTCAGTCTCTCATGTCTCCATTCAAGAATCCCACAACAGTATGATTCCACTTATATGAAATATTCAGAATAGGAAAATACATAAATATTTTTTGTATTTATGAAGTAATCCCCACTTCCATATCTCCCTCAGGCCCTGCCAATCACCAGGGCCTGAGGGAGATATGGAAGTGGGGATTACTACTTGATTAGTGCAAAATTTCTTCCTGGGGTGATGAAATATTTTGAAACTACAAAGTTTTGTCAGAAGCATGGTGGCATGAAGGGTCCCCTTGGGTGCTACCCTTGAAATTACAAAAATTGAACAGATGCAATTGAACAGAAAACACCCAGTCTAACAAACAAGCACATCTGAGAGATGTGCACATCAGAGCATCTGAAGGTGGGCAAATCGGGTGAGCAAGGGAGGACAAAAAAGAGAGAAGCAGAAACCAGTGCTGCGGACACAGCATATAAATGCCAGTGGAACTGGGAGAGGGGGGCAATTAGGTGGTGGTATGCATTCTCTGTAGCCCCAAGCATTCCTGCCTGAATGATTAGCATATATTAAACAGGGGAGCCCAATGATAAGGGAAGAAACCAGAGCAGAGATAGAATATAGAGGAGCGACAGCTGCGTTTTAGCAACCACCACTGCCAGGTAGAAAGCAGAGTCACAGAGCTTGGCTGCCTCCCTAACCACGCCTCCCCCCACCCACCGCCCCGCAAAGCTAGCAGCAGGCCCCAGGGGAAACTGAAACAGTAAGTACTCCAGGAACTGAGGAAACTCACACTGCGTCTAGTCCCAGTGACAGGGGTTGAGATATAGAGGCCAGGCAGCTAAAGTTTGGCAGCCAGCATTACCATAATAAAAATAGCCACAGGCACACCAGAGCCTCTCCCAACCCACTCCAATCCAACACATCCAGGTTGAATCAAGAGGAGACACTGGGACAACATAACACTGTTATCTGGCTGCTGGGGAAGCATGAAGATTTCAGGGGCTCTTCAGAAGCTCAGATCCCCATTGCTCATCACATTTTCCCACAGGGGTAGAGACCTGGTGCTGAGGCAACCTGGTCAGAGAGGAAATACAAAGCTCCCCATGGAATAAAGGGAATAAAGGGCTTTTTTTTTTTTTTTTTTTTTGCCAAACAGCAGAGATCTCAGAGGCCTGGGCAGTGCAGGAGGCTTGTGCACCACCTACTAAAAGAACACACACAAAAAAAATCTCTCACCAATCTGCTGAAGAGAGATGACCCTAAATAATAACATTTTTAAAAAGCAGAGTACTTTCTCATAAATGCCTAGGAGGAAAAATAATACATTAAATAACATGAACAAACAAGATGACAAAGCAGCTCAGAAAGAAAATTTTAAAAAATGTCCAGAAAATAACTTAAAGATATAGAAATACTTAATTTAAATGACAAAGAATTCAAGATTGCACTTCTAAAGAAGCTCAACATGATGCAAAACAATTCTGATTGGTGGTTCAATGAACTCAGGAACAAAATCAATGAATGACAGAAATACTTAACCAAAGACATTGAAACTCTAAAACAGAATCAAATAGAACTTCTGGAACTGAAGAACTCAATAAAAGTGATGAAGAATGAAATATCAAGCTTAGAAAATAAAGCAGACCAGATGGAGGAAATAATTAGTGATATCAAAGACAGAAACCCGGAAATGATGCAGATGGAAGAAGAAAGAGACTTAAGAATTAAAAAAAAGAAAGAACTCTACAGGAACTATCTGACACCATCAGAAAAAGCAATATAAGAATAATAGATATATCAGAAGGAGAAAAGAGAAAGAAGAGAACAAAGAGACTACTGAAATAGTCGACAAGAATTTCCCAAACCTATGGATAAAACTGGATCTTCAAATCCAACAAGAAAACAGAACACCCAATTATCTTAAGACCTTCTCCAAGACACATTATATTAAAACTGTTAAAAATTGATGACAAAGAATTCTCAATACAGCCAAGGAAAAGAAGATGGTAACCTATAAAAGAAACCCATTAGATTATAATTGGACTTTGCAGCAAAAACTGTGCAAACTAGGAGTGGAACCAAATATTTAACAATTGAAAGAGAGAAATTACAGCCAAGAATAATATATCCAGCAAAGTTCTTCTTTAGATATGAAGGAGAAATAAAGACCATTTCAGACACGCAGAAGCTGAGAAAATTTTCAACCAAAAGGTCTGCATTAGAGGATATAATAAAAGGTGTCATTCTACCTGAAACAAAAGGACAAAAATAGAATAAAATTATGAGATGACTAACACAGAGAAAGAAACAGGAAATTGCAACCCTTACTAAGAACAAGGTATTACAAAATTAAATATTACATACTAATTAAAGGAGATAAAAACATTTTATAAAGAGAGGAAGACAATAGCTACAACAAATCAGAAATGAACTCACAGCATGAACAGATAATTTGAAACAACAAAAATAGAAGAAAGGAGGAGGTAAAGGTCTAAATCTGCAAAGGATAATGGAGATAAGATGCATGCAGAAGAAACAGGACTACTATAAATATGAAACATTCCTTTACATAACCTTAATGGTAACTGCACACAAAAAAATCCAGAACTGATACATATAACATAATACAAGAGAAAACAGAGGGGAAAATCATAGAATACAACCAAATTAAAATGACAAACAGGATCTTTCAAAACATGGTGGAGTGAGAGATATCCCCAGATCTCTCCCCTTGAAACAACAATAAGCTGAACATCTAAAACTCAACAACAACAAAAAAACACCCAAACTGCACACCAGCACGTCTGAGTGTGGGATCTGCACATAAGAGCTACCACAAGTCAGAATCCCGGGTGTCAGGCAGTGGACTGGGAATAATAAAGAAGCTGCCTCTTGCAGATGCCAGAGCTCCCTGCAGGAGGAGGGGGAGGGGAGTAGAAGCAGCGAGTTCATGTGGCGAGTTCCTTGAATATTCCTGCCTGGGAAAGCTGTGAGTTCCCCGTGGCTGGCTGGCTGCAGGGCCCAGTCATCAGGGCAGAAAGGATAGAAGTGGGACGGGACCGCAGAGGAACAACAGCTGAGTTCTGTCGGTCATGGTTGCAAAACCAAGAAGCAGTCGTAGCCCCCAGTTTCTAACCCAGAGGATCCCTCCCCCCATGCCCTCCGAGACCGATCACTGCAGAGCCCCAGGGGAATTTGAGCAAACACTACTGGAACTGTCGCCAACACAGACAGGGACTGAAACTGAAGGTAGCGAGCATCATTAAATATTTACAAGAAAATTTAAAAAGAGTTGTTAAGACATTTTATATAAAGCAGGGATCCAAGAAGCTTAGACGTGACCTACTGGAAACCAAAAGAAAAGCGCCTTCTTTGTAACAGGCTAAAGAGAGATCTTTATATAATAAATCTTCTTTCTAGAAAAACAGCAAAAGACACTTCCATTAATGCCCACGTGGAGAAATAGTCCATTAAACACCAGGAACAACTAAAGTGACAAGGCATCTCAGAAAGAAAGAGAAAACTTACAGACATAGAAATATGCAACTTAAATGACAGAGAATTCAGGATGGTACTTATTAAAAAACTCAATGAGATCCAAAACAACTCAGATCAACAATTTCAGGAATTGAATAAAAACTAGATGAGCAGAGCAAGGAGATTGAAACCCTCAAAAAGAACAAAACAGATCCTCTGGAGATAAAAAACACACTGCAAGAGTTGAAAAATGAAATAGCAAGCTTGGGAAATAGAGTCAACCAAATGGAGGAAAGGAGCAGTGATATCGAAGACAGAAATCTAGAAATAAATCAGAGGAAGAAGAGAGAAACCGAAGAATGAAAAATAATGTAAGAGAAATACAAGAACTAGCGGATACCATCAGGAGAGGAAACATAAGAATAATGGGCATTGTCGAAAGTGAGGAAAAGGATCAGAGATTAGAAAGCATTTTCACACAGATAGTTGATGAGAATTTCCCAAAAGTAAGGAATGAGCTGGAGCTTGGAATTCAAGAAGTCAACAGAACACCTAATTATTTCAACCCAAAAAGGCCTTCACCAAGAAACATTGTATTAAAATTATCAAGAATCAACAACAAAGACAAGAGTCTCAGCACAGCCACGGAGGAAAAAAAAATGGTAACTCATAAGGGAAAACAATAAGATTATCCTCGGACTTCTCAGTGCAAATATAACAAGCCAGAAATAATGGAATCAAATAATTAAACTATTAAGTGAAAGGAACTACCAGCCTAGAATAATATATCCAGCTAAGCTATCCTTTAGATATGAAGGAGAAATTAAGACTTTTCCAGAAATACAAAAATTAAAGGAATTCTCCACTATGAGGCCTAGACAACAGGAAATACTAAAAGGGATCAGTTCACCTAAAACGAAATCACAAAAAAATACATAATTAGGAGTAAAGTGACTATCAAGCAATTAGAAGCAGAAGAGTGCAAACCTTACTAAGAAAAGGGCATTATAAGCTTAAATAATAAGAAGAGAATTGTTATAACAAGATAGTAATGAATGTTCAGCATACATAGGAAGAAATAGAGATAATAATGATTTGAAAAGGGGAGGATTCAAAGATCCAAATTCGCAAAGGAGAATGTAGATAAGGCACGCAGTGAAGAAAATGGACGACTGTATATATATAACTATCCTTTACAAATTCATAATGGTAACCACACGTCAAAGATTCAGAACAGTTGTATATAACATAAAAAAGGAAGGACCAGAGGGAAAACTCACAAAAGCCAACCAAAATAAAGAAAACAGAAGCATAAGGATAAGGAAGCAATAAAATCACCGAGCTACCAGAAAGCAAAAGATAAAATGGCTATAGGAAGACCTCGTATTTCAATAATCATCTTAAATGTAAATGGACTGAACTCACCCATAAAAAGGCACAGAGTTGCAGAATGGATCAAAAACCAAAACCCAAACACATGCTGCCTCCAGGAGGCACATCTCAGCTCCAAAGACAAATATAGATTCAAAGTGAAAGAGTGGAAAATGATAATTCAAGCAAATGGCATTCAGAGAAAAGCAGCAGTAGCGGTACTAATATTGGACAAAATAGACTTCAAAATAAAATAAGTAAAGAAAGATATTGAGGGACACTTCATAATGATAAAGGGAATCATGCACCAAGAAGACATAAGACTTATTAATACCTATGCTCTCAATCAGGGAGCCCCGAAATATGTAAAGGAATCACTAACAGAATTAAAGGGAGAAACAGAACAAAACGCTATTGTGGTAGGAGACCTAAATACTCCACTGTCAGATATGGACAGATCATCTAAACAGAAAATCAATAAGGAAATAACATTCTTAAATGAAACATTAGACTAATTGAACATAATTGACATTTACAGAGCCTTCCATCCCAAAAGAGCTGCTTATACTTTCTTCTCTAGTGCACATGAAACATTCTCAAGAATCGACCACATACTGGGACACAGAGATAGCCTCAAAAAATATAAGAGGGTTGAAATAATACCAACCATATTCTGTCTTCATAATCCTTTGAAACTAGAGATCAGCTGCAGAAAGAAATCAGGAAGCAACACAAATCCATGGAGATTAAACAACATGCTACTGAAGAATGCCTGAATCAGAGAAGAAATAAAAAGAGAGATCAAGAGACAGATGAACAAATGATAATGATAGTACAACATATCAAAACTTTTGGGAAATGGCAAAAGCAGTCATAAGAGGAAAGTTCGTATCATTACAGACCTGTCTCCAAAAACAAGAACGAGCCCAAATAAACAACCTAACTCTTCATCTTAAAAAGAAGAAAAGAAATAACAAATGAAGCCGAAAGTCAGCAGAAGGAAAGAAATAATAAAAATTAGAGCAGAAATAAATGAAATTGAAAACAAAAAGAAAGAAAAACTAAATGCAACAAAGAGGTGGTTCTTTGAGAAAGTTATTAAAATTGACAAATCCCTGGCTAGACTCACTAAAGAAAAAGAGAAAGGACACAAATAAACAAACTCAAGGATAAAAGAGAGGAAATTACAACTAACATTACAGAAATACAGAGGATCACACAAGAATACTATGAAAAAGTATATAACACCAAATTTAATAACCTAGAAGAAATGGACCAGTACTTAGAAAAATACAACCTTCCTAGACTGAATCAAGAACTGAAAAATCTAAATAGACTGATCAGCAGTATAGAAATTGAAACAATCATCAAAAACCTACCAAAAAGTAAAAGTCCAGAATCACATGACTTCACCAGTGAATTCTACCAAACATTCAGAGAAGATTTAATACCTATGTTCCTCAAAATCTTCCAAAAAAATCGAAGAGGAGGCAATACTTTCCAACACATTTTATAAGGCCAATAATACTCTGATACAAAAATCTGGTAAAGATAACACTAAAAAAGAAAACTACAGACCAATATCTCTCATGAACACAGATGCAAAAATCCTAAGATACCAGCACACCAAATACAGCAACATATTAAAAAGATTACACACCACGATCAAGTGGGCTTCATCCCAGAAGCACAAGGATGGTTCAACATACGCAAATAAGTTAATGTGAGACACCACATAAATAAATTAAAAAATAAGAATCGTGATCAATAGATGCAGAGAAAGCCTTCAAAAAAATACAGCATCCACTTATGATAAAAACACTTAACGAAATCGATACAGAAGGAAATTACCTCAACATAATGAAGGCCATATATGACAAACCCTCAGCCAACATTATACTTAATGGTGAAAAACTAAAAACCTTCTCTCTAAGATCAGGAAAAAGGCAAGGCTGTCCACTATCGCCACTGTTATTCAATATAACATTGGAGGTCCTAGCAAATGCAATCAGACAAGAGAAAGATATAACAGGCATTCAAATAGGAAACAATGAAGTCAAACTGTCATGATTTGCAGATGACATGATTCTCTATGTAGAAAACCCTAAAGACTCCACAAGAATACTTCTAGAAACAATAAGCAAGTACAGTAAAGTCTCTGGATACAAAATCGATGTTCAAAAATCCATAGCATTCCTATACTCTAATAACGAAGTGTCAGAAAAAGTGGAATAAATAATTTCTTTTGAAATTGTAACCAAAAAAATAAAATACCTAGAAATAAATTTAATTAGACATGTGAAGGACCTGTATAATGGAAACTATAAGACCCTATTAAAAGAAATCGAAGAAGATAGAAAGAAATGGAAAGACATTCCATGTTCTTGGATTGGAAGAATCAACATAGTTAAAATGACCATATTACCTAAAGCGTTATACAGATTTAATGCAATCCCCATCAAAATCGCATCAGCATTTTTTAAAGAAATAGAACAAAAAATCATCAGAATCATATAGAAGCACAAGAGATCCCGAATTGCCAAAGCCATCCTGAGAAAAAAGAATGAGGCTGGAGGCATCATTCTGCCCGACTTCAAATTATACTACAAAGTGACAGTTATCAAAACTACATGGTATTGGCAGCAAAACACACTTGGACCAGTGGAACAGAATCGAGAGTACAGAAGTAAACCCATGTTTATATGGGCAAATAGTTTCCGACAAAGAAGCCAAGAACATACAGTGGAGAAAGGAAAGCCTCTTCAATAAATGGTGCTGGGAAAACTGGAATGTCACCTGCAAAAACTGAATCTAGACTGTTGCTATCATCACACACCAACATTAACTCTATATTGATTAAGTACCTGAATACAATACCTAAAACGGTAAAATGCGTAGCAGAAAATATAGAAATTAAACTCAAAGACCTTGGACTTAAAGAGGATTTTATCAATTTGACCTCAAAAAAAGGGAAGTAAAAGTAAAAATAAATGACTGGGACTACATCAAACTAAAAACCTTCTGCTCAGGAAAAGAAACCATTAACAAGGTAAGGAGGCAACCATCCAAATTGGAAAATATATGTGTAAACAATGCCTCCGATAAGGTCCCAATATCCAAAATATACAAAGAACTCATACAACTCAATAACAACAAAGAACAAACGATCCAATAAAAAAAAATGGACAGAGGATCTGAACATACACTTCTCCCTAGAGGACATACAAATGGCCAACAAATATATGAAAGATGTTCAACATCGCTAGCTATTAGTGAAATGTAAATTGAAACCACAATGAGATACCATCTCACATCTGTTAGGATAGCTGTAATTAACAAGAAAAATAATACCAAATGTTGGAGAGGATGCAGAGAAAAAGGAACCCTCATACACTGCTGGTGGGACTGCAAATTGGTACAGTCACTGTGGAAAACAGTATGGAGGTTCCTCAAAAAAACAATGATCCAGCAATTCTGGGTATTTACTCCAAAGTCTTGATGACCCATATTCAAAAATATATTTGCACACCAATATTCATAGCAGCATTATTCACAGTGGCCAGGAAATGACAGCAACCGAAGTGTCCTACAGTAAATGATTGGATAAAGAAGCTGTGGTACATATATACAATGGAATGCTACTCAGCCTATGAAGAGATGAAATACTGCCATTTGCGACATTGATGGACCTTGATATAATCATGCTAAGTGAAATAAGGCAGACAGAAGAAGTTGAAAATCACATGATATCATTTATATGTCAGATATAAACCTACAAGCAACAAATAAATATGACAAACAAACAGTGACTCATGGACATGGACAATAGATTAGTAGTTACCAGATGGTAGGCGGGAGGGGGGAGGTAAATGGGTTAAAAGGAGTCAAATATATGGTGAAAGCAAGAAATCTAACTATAGGAGGTGAATACACAGTGTAAATATATATATGCCTTACAGTTAAAGTATACAGCTGAAATTTATTGGATATTGTTAACCAATATCACCATAAAAATAAATTAATTAATTTAAAAAAGAAAGAAAAGAATCCCATATACATTTGCATCAAAAACTATAAAATACCTGGAAATCAAATTAATTAAGGAGGTAAAAAACCTATTCTTCAAAAATTATAATTCACTGAAAAGAGAAATAAAAGATACAAATAAATGGAAGCATATACCATGCTCATAGGTAGGAAGAATCAACATCATTCAAATGGTCATACTACTCAAAGCCATCTATAGATCAATGCAATTCCTATCAAAATAACAGTGGCATTTTTCAGAGAGCTAGAACAAATAATTCTAAAATTTATATGGGACCATTATAGTTCTTGAATAGCCATGGTAATCTTGAGAAAGAAAAACAATGTTGGAGGTATCATAATATCTGATATCAAACTATACTAGAAGTCTACAGTAATCAAAACAGCATGATACTAACACAAAAATGGATACACTGATCAATGGAACAGAATAGAAAGCCCAGAAGTAAATCCATATCTATATACTCATTTAGTATACAACAAAGGACAAAGGAGGCAAGAATATACAATGGGGTAAAGACGGTCTCTTCAATAAATGATGTTGGGAAAATTGGACAAATACATGCAAGAAAAAGTAACTGGACCACCTTCCTACAGTGTATACAAGAATAGACTCAAAATGGATTAAAGGTTGAAATGTAACACCCGAAACCATAAAACTTCTAAAGAAAACATAGGCAGAAAATTTCTTTTCAGAGGTATCATCCCGGGCAAAGGAAACAAAAGAAAAAATAAAAAATTGAGACTACATCAAACTAAAAAGATTTTGTACAGCAAAGGAAATCATCAACAAAACAAAACTACAACCGACTGATTTGGAGAAGATATTCGCTAATGATACATCTGATAAGAGGTTAATTTTTGTCTTTGATATCACTGATTCTTTTCTCCATTTGGTCAACTCTATTTCCCAAGCTTGTTATATCATTTTTCAACGCTTGCAGTGTGTTTTTTTTATCTCCAGATCTGTTATATTCTTTTTGAGGGTTTCAATCTTCTTGCTCTGCTCATCTAGTTGTTTTTTTCAATTGCTGAAATTGTTGATATCACTCATTTTGAACTCACTGAGTTTTTTAAGAAGTACCATCCTGAATTTTCTGTCATTTAAGTCATATATTTCTATGTCTGTAAGCTTAATTTTTGGAGATTTTTCTCTTTCTTTCTTAGATGCCTTGTCAACTTGGTTGTTCATGGTGTTTAATGGGCTATTTCTTTGCCTGGGCATTAATGGAAGTGTATTCTGCTGTTTTTCCAGAATATATAAAGCACTCATACAGCGCAACAACAACAAAAAAACAAACCATCTAATTAAAAAATGGGCAGAAGACCTGAACAGATACTTCTCCAAAGAAGAAATACAGATGGCCAATAAACATGAAAAACTGCTCAAGGTCATTAATTATCAGAGAAATGCAAACTGAAACCACAATGAGATAACACCTCACACCTGTCAGGATGGCTATCATCAATAAATCAAAGAACAAGTGTTGGCACAGAAAAGGGAACCCTCATACATTGTTGGTGGGATTGCAAATTGGTACAGCCACTGTGGAAAACAGTCTGGAGTTGTCTTGAAAAGTTAAAAATGGATATACCTTTTTGACCCAGCCATTGCAATTCCAAGTATTTATCCAAAGAAAATCGAAGCATCAATTCATAAAGATCTATGTACCCCAATATTCATGGCAGCACAATTTATAATACCCAAGATATGGAAGCAACCTAAATGCTTGTCAACAGACGACTGAATAAAGATGTTATGGTTCACAAATACAAGGGGATGTTACTCAGCCATTAAAAAAATGAAATCCTACCATTTGCTACAACATGGATAAACCTAGAGGTTATTATGCTGAGTGAAATAAATCAGACAGAGAAAGATAAATACCATATGATTTCACTTACATGTGGAATCTAAGGAACAAAAAGAACAAACTAATTAAAAACAGACTTACAAATATAGAGGACAATCTGATAATGGCAGAGGGGAGAGGGTTTAGGGGACTGGGAGAAAGGGGTAAAGGGTTAAAGAAGTACAAATTAATAGTTGATATATGGTCATGGGGATGGGGACCACAGCATAGGGAATGCAGCTAGCATTAATGTAATGGCTAGAAGAGAGCCAGAGGAGAGAGTACAATTAGGGGGATCATTTTATAAACTATATAAATGTCTAACCAATGTACTATATACATAAAAGTAATAATAAAATAACATTTTTTTAAAAAAAAAGTCTTCATAGAACTTTTCTTGCTAAGTTTTACACTTCAGTGAGACCCATCACTTCTTATTTCTCCTTTTTGGAATGGGAACATCTATCATATGTGTTCCACCATTGTATTTTAGAGGCACATAACTTATTTGGTTTTACAGGTTACAGCTGGAGAACAATTTTGCTTAGGATGAATCATATCTTGAGTTTCATCCATATCTGATTTAGATGGTATTTAGATGAGATTTCGGACTTTAGAGCTAATGGTGGAATGAATTAAGACTTTTAGGCTGTTGGGATGGCATGAATATATTATGCATGTGAGAAGGGGCCTTCGGTGGAATGTGATGGACTGAAAGTTTATGTCCCTTCAAAGTTCCTATGTTGAAATCCTAATCCTCAAATTGATGTTAATTGGAGATGGGGCCTTTGGGAGATAAATTGGTCATGAGGGTGGTTCCCTAATGATGGGATTAGTGCTCTTGTAAGAAGAGATAGCTGTTTCTCTCTCTCTCTCTCTCTCTCTCTCTCTCTCTCTCTCTCTCTCTCTCTCTCTCTCTCTCT
>NW_011889297.1:1473923-1474992 GCF_000151845.1 Pteropus vampyrus | reverse complement strand
TCTCTCTCTCTCTCTCTCTCTCTCTCTCTCTCTCTCTCTCCCTCCCTCCCTCCCTCCCTCCCCACTCTCTTTCCCCCACCATATGATGATGCAACAAGAAGTTGGCTGTCCACAAGGCAAGAAGCAGGCTTTTACCAGACTATAGATCTGATGACACCTTAATCTTGTACAATATCTGTCTTATATCAGACCAAAATAAGAGAGAGGTCAAAGATAAATTTATCAAAGTTATCATATGACTCAGCAAATCCAGTCCTAGATATGTGCCTGAAAAATTGAAAACACGTTTATACAAAATCTTGTACAAATTTGTTCATAGCAGCATTATACATAATAACCAAAAGGTATGAACAACCCTAATGTCCACCAAATGATTAATGGATAAATAAAATGTTGTATGTCCATACAGTGGAATATTATCCATCCATAAAAAGAAATGAAGTATTGATACATACTACAACATGGATGAATCTTGAAAACATTATGCCAAGTGAAAAAGTCAGTCAGAAAAGGTAACAAATTGTATGTTTTCATTTATATAAAGTATCCAGAATAGGGAATTCCATAGACACAGAATGTATACTAGTAACAGCCAGGGAGTAAGAAAGGGAAAATGGGAAGCGACTGCTAATGGGTATAGGGTTTTTTTGAAGTGATGAAAATATTCTGGAATACATAGTGATGGGGCTGCACTACTCAGTGAGTAAACTAAAACAACTGAATTGCACACTTTAAATTGGTGAACTGCAATTTAAAAAGTGAGATTACTGTATATCTCAATAAAATAAATAAAACACTGAAAGAAAAAAAATCAAGGAAAAATTCTACATCTAATAAAAAAAATCTTTCAAAAGTAGATAATAATATTTTCAGACAAACAAAAGCTCTTTCAATAGCTTCATTACCAGCATACCTATACTAAATAAAGAATATAGGAAGTTCTTCAGTCAAATGGAACACAATACCAGACAAAAACCTGGATTTATATAAAAAGTGAAAATATTTATTATTATTATTATTTTTTATTATGGTGACAGTTTAAAAAATCCAGTAAATTTCAGATATATAA
>NW_011889297.1:1473019-1473873 GCF_000151845.1 Pteropus vampyrus | reverse complement strand
TGCATTCACCATCCAGTTTGATTTCTTTCTTTCACCATATATTTGGCCCCTTTTAACCACCTACCTCTTACCTTTCTCCTTCCCATCTACCATTTCATAATGAATAGTCTACCATCTCATATGACTATATCTCATAATGTCCATGAGTCTCTTTGTTTGTCTTATTTGTTTATTGCTTTTAGATTTATATCCCACATATAAATGATATCATATGGTTTTCAACTTTTTCTGACTGGCTTATTTCGCCTAGCATGATTATCTCGAGGCCCATCCATGTTGTTGCAAATGGCAGAAATTCATCTCTTCTTATGGCTAATATTCGATTGTATATATGTACCACAGCTTCTTTATCCAATCATCTACTGTAGGACACTTCAGTTGCTTCCATATCCTGGCCACTGTGAATAATGCTGTTATGAATATTGGTCTGCAAATATCTTTCAGATATAAGTTTTCAAGTCTTCAGGGTAAATACCCAGTAAAGAGTTGCTGGATCATATGGTAAATCAATTCTTAGTTTTTAAGTAACCACCATACTGTTTTCCATAGTGGCTGTACCAATTTGCAGCCCCACCAGCAGTGTATGAGGGTTTCTTTATCGCTGCATTCTCTCCAAAACTTGTTATTAATTGTCTTGTTGATAACAGCTATTCTGACAGGTGTGAGATGTTATCTCATTATGGTTTTGATTTGCATTTCCCCAATAGCTTAGAAATGTTTAGAATCTTTTCATATGTTCGTTGGCCATTTGTATGCCTTCTTGGGAGAAGGATCTGTTCAGGTCCTCTACTCATTTTTTAACTGGATTGTTTGTCGTCCTCCTCCTCCTCCTCCTCCTCCTCCTCCTCCTCCTC